>NW_026636425.1:0-228524 GCF_028554395.1 Pezoporus wallicus | reverse complement strand
GGCAGTCTTATGGGACACGGGTAAGTAGTATCAACACTAATGAGTTACACAGCAACTGTTCTTAAGATTTACTGAGGGTATTTACCAGATGATTTATTCTTTTTAAT
This sequence comes from Pezoporus wallicus, assembly GCF_028554395.1. Lineage (NCBI taxonomy): Eukaryota > Metazoa > Chordata > Aves > Psittaciformes > Psittacidae > Pezoporus > Pezoporus wallicus. Next base: position 228,417 of record NW_026636425.1, on the reverse strand, counting down.
TCTGGTGATCTCTCTACGGTGTCTTTTCAGGCCTGAGTTTAGGGAAGACTCGCTCATCCCCTGAAACCAAAGCATCAACTCAGAGGGAAGCAGAGTCAGCTCCAGAGATCAAGTAGCAGCACAAAGCATTCGCATCTCCCCAGCACCTCCCAAATGCCCCAGTTTAATAAATTAACTCGACCCCTGCAGCAGTTACTAAACTCTGGGAGACGCCGAAACCCACCCCCACCACTATTCCCTCCCCTTCGCCTCCTTCCAGGCGGAGGGCACGGAGAGCTCCGTCCCCACACGGACCCGACATAACACAGGCCTATGGGTGGCGGGGCTCGCCAGCACCGCTGTCAGCAGCGACGGCTTCGGCGAAACAGCATAGCACGGTATGGTCGTCACGCAGCGCAGCTCGCTGGCGAGACCTTTCAACAGGCCCGGGCGGGTTTGCCCGCGTTCCAGCCGCACTGCCGTTGAGCGGTGCAGCTGCAAAACAGCGCCGAGTACTTCCGCACACCACCACGCGATACAGCGGCACGCCATACTCCTGCTCGCAGACGGGTTTCGCCGCCGCGATGCGTTTTGCCAGCCAGCCGGGGACCGTGCATGGCGTCAGAGGCCGCAATAAGCTTCCCGCTGGGGAGCAGGGGGCGCAGTGCCAGTGTTCCTGCCTGAAGGTTAAGCATGCTGATAAGCAGGTTGTTTGGGAGGGCAAATACTTCTGCGCTTCTGCCACTGCGTTATGCAGGCTGTCAGTTGTTTCGAATTGCATTTGTTCAAGGATGTGCGCGGTTTTAATTGACGAAGCAAACAAAATAGAAAGCAAAAGAAAAGAAAATAAGAATGGACACAAGGGTAAGGGAAAGAACAACGTATACAAAGAAAGAAATAGTGAAAGATGAAGACGTATGTATACAGTGATTATTTTTTTTTAACGGAGCTTTCTGTATGAAGTTCTCATCTGGAGCTGGAATCTCAAGTCTCTGGCTGCAGCTTCAGGTCATCTACCCTTTGCTCCATAAGCATGCTGCCTTAGGTCAGACAGCATAGTCTAACACTAGTTTTCTTCTGCAGAATATTTGTATGGCCAGTGTGTATTAGCACAAGCAATTGATTAAAATTGACGACTTCTCTCCGTGCGCTGTGCTGTTTCCTTCCGCCGAAGAAGTAGTGCCCCAGCGCGGCCGAGCTGCTGGTGGCTGGTACGAAGTGCTGGCGAGCCCCGCCACCCATAGGCCTGTGTTATGTCGGGTCCGTGTGGGGACGGAGCTCTCCGTGCCCTCCGCCTGGAAGGAGGCGAAGGGGAGGGAATAGTGGTGGGGGTGGGTTTCGGCGTCTCCCAGAGTTTAGTAACTGCTGCAGGGGTCGAGTTAATTTATTAAACTGGGGCATTTGGGAGGTGCTGGGGAGATGCGAATGCTTTGTGCTGCTACTTGATCTCTGGAGCTGACTCTGCTTCCCTCTGAGTTGATGCTTTGGTTTCAGGGGATGAGCGAGTCTTCCCTAAACTCAGGCCTGAAAAGACACCGTAGAGAGATCACCAGAATTAAAAAGAATAAATCATCTGGTAAATACCCTCAGTAAATCTTAAGAACAGTTGCTGTGTAACTCATTAGTGTTGATACTACTTACCCGTGTCCCATAAGACTGCCCTTCGTGCAGGAAGACCTCTTTGCGGGAAAGATTATTTAAAAATATCTTAAGTGTGGGTTTTTTTTCTTCTGGATGCTGAATACAGAACTCCTCAGTATCTGGAAAAGCTTGTGGGAAAAACTAGTGTACTGCACTGACTGATGCATACTAAACAATCCTGTGTTTATTTGTAAGCACTGTATGCATCTCCAAAACTACAAGAGAAAGAAATTGACATTAGGTTTTTTATGTTTTGTTGTTGGCCTAGGAGTATTGAAGGAACTTTTCAGTTGTACGTTCTTAACAGAAAAGTATGTGCCCAAGTGAACCAAAGCTGTGAGCTATGGCAAGACTTTCTACATACTGAACTTGTTCATAGCAGTGAGTTACAAGGAACTTTTTGCTGAGAAGTGTTTGCTTTTTTGTTATACAGCACTGAAGAATTCTGTTACATTTATACTAATAGTACAGTGCTTCATAGAAAAATGTAGTTTTGGTGCCAGAAACTGTCATTATCTTATAGAGGCTGAACACTCTGGTTGGTCTTCGTACCCTTCAAAATGCTTTTGGAGCAAGAGTTATGAGATAGATTTCCCCGCTTCCAAGGAGATATTATCCCTCTGCCTGTAGAGTTTGGAAATAAAAGTAATTCCAGAAAAAGAATTCCAGAGGTATTCAACAGCACAGTTCATGTCAGATGTAATTTACAGGGCCTAGGAACAAGACAGCTCAGGAACAGCAGTCCTTGGAGATACGGAGAACAGGTATGAGAAGGATACTCATTGCAGTCACTCTCTGGGTATCTTTGGGTATGTTTTTGTGGGAGATGTGGCTTCTTGTAGCTTATGTGGTGTGTCAGCAAATTGATGAGCAATCTCTCTTTTCAGGCGGTAGTCTGATAATTTTCCATGTTCTTCTCTCATAGATACAGGTTTCCCAAAGTTCTGCTGTCCACCAGTAACTTCTCCAACAGGGACAACTCCCTGCTTGTGCAAAGCAAGCAAGCCTCCATGACATAGTGTTTCTACTGCTCTGCCCCAGGACTGCTCACTAGGAAGTTACTTTCCTGACTTGCTGCTTTAACTTCAAACTCAGTGCAGCAGTTCCCTCCAGATCAAAATCTGGGCATTTGATTCTTTTCCAGGTTGCCCCTTTTGCCCCTTATCACTTGCCTGACAAGTGTTAGATAAAGAGTTACCCTGTACTTGTGAAAGTGGGCAAAACAAAGTGTTAAACAAACAGGTCTGTGTGTAAATACAATTCACAGAGATAAACCAAGTCCTGTCATTTGTGGAGCAGAGAATCTGCACTGTTTCAGTTGTCTCACCTGATGGATAGGAGCATGTCGGTAGTGAGCGCTGTGCTGTGTTACTCACGCCACATGCTTCTGCAAGAATGCCAAAGATCACTAGGTCTGAGTGAACAAGCAGCATGCTGTATGTTTTCGCAGGGAACAATGTGCTTACCTGTTTCATTTTCAAATGCCTCAAGAAATCTGGAAACAATAGTTTTATTTGCAAGTGCTTCAGAGTCGTTTGCAGCCAAGGGAGGAAGAATGCTTTATTTTCTCCATTTAAGTGGAATCTTTTCAGTATCTTGCACCAGCCATCTTTTAGATGACTCCTGTCTGTGACATCTCTCAATAATAATAAAGATCAACTAAAGCAGCAAGTCCTGGTCTAAACAAGAGTGGCAGGATTACAATAGATTAGAAGCACCTTTAGCTCTTTAACAGGTTTCAAGTGTATTTGGGCAAAAATGGTAGAGACTAGCCAAAGTCTGGGTTTTTTTTTGTTTGTTTTGTTTTGGTTTGTTTGTTTGTTTTGTGTTTTTTTTTTTCTGACTTTTTTTCTCAAAGGAGAGAGCTATGCTGTGAACCAGCTGGACTTTCACTTCATTTTTTCTTGATAAATTTCCAGTGTTGCAAACCTGTTTCGTTTACTGAGTCATAGTAGGTGCAGTTGTTTGGATTACAGCCATAAAACTGGCTTTATAGGAGAAGGGACTTCTCTGGTTTGTTTAAAGTAGTCCCCTTTTTTCTTCCCTTTAACATTCCAGAAGACTTAGAAGCATAGTGAAATCTGTAGACCTGTTCTGATTTTTTCCCTAGGAAATAAATTAAGCACCTAAAATAAGTGGTGCTTTTGTTATGAAACTTAGACAACAGTCTCTTCTTTCACTTAAGATATTTTAGTTCAGGATTGATACTTCCATAAGCCCATCTTCATTTGAGATGCTTGTTTTACCAGCTTGCATACAATGGCAGTAATCAGTAATGCACTCTGTAGTCGATGGCACTGCTCTACTGGGTAAATCTGTATGTGAGGAACCTCTTGACCAGACTGACTATTATCAACTTCAAAAGTTTGAGTGGCAAGTCTCTGCACTGTGTTTACTTTTACTAGCATAATCTGAAAGGCATGCTGAGCAAGAAAAGCAGATAATGTAACTGGTAGCATGAAAACACAAGGGAAGATGTTTGCTTATTCGCTGCTGTTCTAGAGGTCCTTGGAGGGTGGTAACATTCTGTTAAACTATACAACCACAAGGTTTAGAGCAGGAATCCAATTTATTCTGTATTTAGCTTGAAGGAGAGGTGCTTCTTGTTCCTTTTCTCTTTTGCTGCAGAAAACCTTGGCACATCAAACATTTTCTGAGCTTTTTTATGTTTTAATTTTCTCTCCTGTCCTTCCCTTTCAAGGAAAAGGCAGTGCAAGTGGTACTCATCAATGCCTTATACACAGATCTTATAGTACGTGTATGTATGCAGTTCTGTAGCCCCTTGGAGATCCTTCCTTACAGAGTACTGAAACTGCTGAATCTAGTCTAAATCACAGTGGGTTACTTTGTGAGTTGCAGATTTAAGATTGTTGAGTTTTTAAAATCTCAGTTTTGTTGGTGTCTTGAAGCAGGATTACATCCAAATATTTACAGTTTTTGCTCAAATGTGTTGTTATATATGGCAATGGAAGGGATGTAACTGTCTTCTCAGCAACAAGAACAAACTAGTAATACATTACTAAGTCTATGTTATACTTACTAAGGATGTTAATTGATGAATCCTCTCAGGATTGTTTGTCTTATATTTGCAAATTTCGTAGTCAGGAGCAGACAAATGGTTGGTTTTATGTTGTTTTTGAAGCAGAACTCATGGATAAGTGTCTTCATTTGTTCAAAGTGAAAGCAAAATTAGCAGTTTGCATTACATCTGTGAATGCTAGGGAAGAAAAAGAAGACACTGAATTTACAAAGCCTACCTAGCCTATTAAGATAGCAAAAAGTAGGTTAGAGCAGTGCTTCCACTGTGAAATTGAAGAAATAGTTTTCTGCAAAAGCGGTTTATAAAGTCCTTGTTTCAAAATCATTAAATTACGTTTGTATGTTCTAGCACATGAGTTCATGGTTCCCGAAATAAGTGGTCCAGAGCGGTGATATGAGCGTTTGGGTTGTTTTTTTCCCCTCCACTAGTTTGTGTTCAGTACAGGGAAGGGTTTAGTGTGGGAGGGTTTGATTTCTTTGACATGGAATGGCTGTACTATCTTTTTTTAATGCAGCTTCACTGCACTAAATTCTGAATTACATGGTTCAGCAGACTCCTTTCTGAAAAATATGCTCGATAGTGACTGAAAGTTAAAACACTAAGAATTCTATGTAAAAGAAATGGAAGACAGTTAAACCCTTATTATATTGCAGTATAAATGCTCAAAGGGGACACCATCATTAACTACTACACTCTGTTCTTGTTGCCTTAATCTGGAAAAAGATATAGTAGAACCGGAGAAGATTCTGGGGAAAAAACATGTGAGGAAGGTACAGAATAAACTGTGCCTGCTCATCCTGGAAGAGAATTGATTCAAAGAAAGATCTCCAAGACTGGAAGTGAGGTGGAAAAAGTGAATAGGCAGCATTTCCTCCTGTATTGCAATATAATCACTACATAGCATTTTGTGGGGTATAATTGAAGAATGCAAAAGTATGCAGAGATTGAAAAAATATATCAGGTCTGCCAGTGATTATTAACAATGATATTTTGATTGCAGCCTCTTACTTAGGGAGACTTATTCTTCCAAAACAGAGAGCTGGGTGAAAGTTCTAGTGTTTGCTGTTTTGTATGTTGTTCCCTGATGTGTCCCTCTCTTGTTGTTTAGGAAGCAACATACAGGATGCATGGGGTTTTCATCTAACCCAGTGTGGTACCCTTTATGTAAATAAAGGCTATCCTAGTATATGGTTGCAGCTTTGAAGAAAAATCTAAAATGTGTGCGTTGTCAGTTAACTTGCAGGACTTTGGTTAGTGCTTTAGCATGGTAATTTAGCTAGGATTATTACATTTACATTTTGTGGAGAGGAATTCACTGGGAGGATAGGATAATGAGATATTTCAGTGTAGTAGGGAGACAATAATGCAGTTATCTGGGAAGTAAGTTGTACTGGTGAGAAGATCATGAGAACTAGAAGAAACAAATTTTTTAAACTGAAGAGCTGTCATCACATTTGCAAACTTTCTTGTAACCTTCTGACCACTTTACAGATCAAGGTACTGAGAAACATGAAGGAGCTGGTACTTCTGGGATTACCGATCAGGAAAAGGAATTGTCAAGCAGTGCATTACAAGCTTTTCTGGTAAGACAGGGCCAAGCTCTGAGACTTCTGATTTATCACAACTGCTAAATGGGCTTTTATAATTATTCTTCCTGTTTTCTTATCACAGTTGCAAATGTTTTAACGGGATATTATATAAAAAGTAGCACAAGTTGTGTTCTCAAGACAGCACATGAGTTTTCTGTCTGCTGTGGTGTGAGATGTCTGAAGGGGATACTTGAATGAAGTGCACAAGATTGTGCTTAATCTTGATTCTCTAAATTTAGTAATCTTAAAAACTGAGTTAATTAGAAGCAGGTTGCTGTTCTGTGTCAGTGTTGAAAATGCATGATCTGTCTGAAGAATTAATTGCTTCAAGTTAAAAATGTTGTGTTGAAGGATTTAAAGGAACTACATGTAGTTAAAAACCAGCAACCTAACAAACCTTTTTCATTTTAGTATCTTTCTCTATTCTTTCACAAAAACTGTTGTATACTGTTCTGTCACTTTACATTAAAACATATTCTTCAACACGTAACACCTACAGGCAGTATTTGCTACTTGTTTTGTGCTTCTTGGAAGATCTTTTTGAGTGTGTTAAAATTCAGGTACCACATCTTTCAGTTTACTTCTTTGTACTGTCTCCTAATTTTATTTAGTGTAGCAAGTGACAGGAAGTGTAATTGATTTTCCTTTCAATTGTTGTGGCTCTGTCTCCACAATGCCTTGCATAATTTCCCCTCAGCAAATTTGCCGACGACACCAAGCTGTGTGGTTCGGTTGATACGCTGGAGGGAAGGAATGCCATCCAGAGGGACCTTGACACGCTTGTGACGTGGGCTGATGCCAGCCTCATGAAGTTTAACCATGACAAGTGCAAGGTCCTACACCTGGGTCGGAGCAATCCCAAGCACAGCTACAAGTTGGGCAAAGATGAGATTCAGAGCAGCCCTGCAGAGAATGACTTGGAGGTGTTGGTCGATGAGAAAATGAACATGAGCCAAGAGTGTGCGCTCGCAGCCCAGAAAGCCAACCGTATCCTGGGCTGCATCCAAAGGAGCGTGACCAGCAGGTCGAAGGAGGTGATCCTGCCCCTCTACTCTGCTCTTGTGAGACCTCACCTGGAGTATTGTGTGCAGTTCTGGTGTCCTCAACATAAAAAGGACATGGAACTCTTGGAACAAGTCCAGAGAAGAGCCACGAGGATGATCAGGGGACTGGAGCACCTCCCGTATGAAGATAGGCTGAGAAAGTTGGGGCTGTTCAGCCTGGAGAAGAGAAGGCTGCTTGGAGACCTCATAGCAGCCTTCCAGTATCTGAAGGGGGCCTGTAGGGATGCTGGGGAGGGACTCTTCATTAGGAACTGCAGTGATAGGACAAGGGGTAATGGGTTAAAACTTAAACAGGGGAAGTTTAGTTTGGATATAAGGAAGAAATTCTTTCCTGTTAGTGTGGTGAGGCACTGGAATGTGTTGCCCAGGGAGGTTGTGAAAGCTCCATCCCTGGCAGCGTTCAAGGCCAGGTTGGATGAAGCCTTGGGTGACATGGTTTAGTGTGCAGTGTCCCTGCCTGTGGCAGGGGGGTTGGAACTAGGTGATCTTAAGGCCCTTTCCAACCCGAACTATTCTGATTCTGTGAATTCGGTTTTGGATGTATTAAATAGATTGAGGGAAGAATTTAAATACTGTCTTATGAGGTTCCTTCTTGTGTGTTTCACTTGTTACATTTTTTTGCCTAGAATGTTGTTACATGTAGTTGGTCCTTAAACTGACTACAGTTGATGTTCACTGATGTCTTCTTGAGTGCTTTCTAGCTCAATGACTGTTTTTCAATAGCTCTTTGCTCATTGGCATCCTGAAAACTGAAGGCACATGAAAGATTTGTCTATTTTCCACCTTGCCCACAGATCTACAAGCTTAAAATACTTTTGATCTGTCAATGATTTCAGCAGATCAGACTTTTAATTTTAATATTTGTCCAGTGTATCTTGTTTATTTCATACTTTTTTCCTTGCTTTAAGAACTCTCTAAGTTCATGGAGTTGTGAAGTAGCAGCAGATGTGAGCAGAATTAATCTGCTGCCATGTTTGCCAGTTTTGTTTGCTATTGAGTTGCTTTAAATAGCTTTGTGGGCTGCCTTATTGTATTTCACTTCCAATACCAGCCTTGATAGAATTACTGCAGAATTCTATATCATATCCTAGATTTTGTCTGGTAGAGTCAAGTAAAGAACTGTTGTTGGCTGAGGGAAAAATAAGTTGACCATTTAAGGGTTCAAGATTTTTAGTCCAGCCATGGTTAGAAGCCTTGTTGCTCTGACCTGAAAGCTACTCCTGTTGAAGAGAAGCTCTGAGTGTGAACACATGAAGACGATCACTGGGAGATGAACTGTCTCAGTTAAAGAGCATGCCAGCAGTTGAATTACAAGTCCCTGTGGTTATGCACATGATCACTAGGCAATCCATGCTGTTGATATTTAGAGTTGTGGAAATACTGAGAATCAACATCCTGCTACATCTCTCTTTAAATTGTGTAACTGTGCTTTCATAGGAGACTGAAGGAACTGGGATGGTTCTTTTGAGAGTAGCCGCCTGTCCTGGGTTCAGCAGTAGCAGTCATGTTTCTCCTTCTTGGTAGCTGGTGCAGTGCAGTGTTTTGACTTTCGGCTTGGGAACAGAGCTGATAACAAGGATGTTTTGGTTTGGCCAAGGACTTTGTGAGGCTCATGCTCTGCCAGGGAGGAGGGGAAGCTGAGAGGAAGCAGAGACAGGACACCTGACCCAAGCTAGCCAAAGAGGTATTCCATACCATAGCACGTCATGCCCAGGATGTAACTGGGAGTTAGCCAGAAGGGCTGGTAGACTGCCGGGTTGGAGGAGGTATTGGTCAGAGCTTGGTCGGGCTGGGGGGGTGAGTTATCGGTCGGCTGGTGGTGAGATATTGTATTCTCTTCCCTTGTTATTTCCTTTATCATTGTTATTATTGGTGGTAGCAGTAGTGATTTGTGTTATACTTAGTTACTGAACTGTTCTTATCTCAACCCATGGGAGTTGCATTCGTTTCAATTCTCCTCTCCGTCCCTCCGGGAGTAGGGGGAGGGAAAGAAGGGGGGGAGTGAGTGAACGAGTTGCCTGACTGGGTTTAAACCATGACACCGCAGCATGGCAACCTTCTTGGGAAGAGCAGAAGCACCACAGAGCCTTTCTCTATTGTAATGCTTTCCTTAATAGAGGAAATTAGGCAGGAGCACTGGAGAAGCTCCATGGAACAGCACTTAAAAGGGAGGAGGAAGTGGTCATGGTGCTCAAGAGCATAGCTTTCGATTTTGAAGCGTTGACAGGGATGGAAACGAATCTGCTTATTTGGCTGACCAGATTGGAAGTAATCCTGATACAGAAGAGGTGAAAGTGATAATTCCTATATTGGAATTGAACAGTAGTCAGTGAAGGATCATTTAGGCTTAACATAGTTGAAAGAGTCTGGAGTTCTTTTTCATTCCTTGATACCACTAAATTCCTCCTGCACAAATGCAGACTAAAAATGAAAGCAGAAAGAGGTGAGCCATTCTGAAGTCCTTGCTCATTAGTGAGGTCAAAGAAGGGGATTTCTTGATTAAGTCACACCTCTGAGGAGCATCACGCTTGGGTCCTAGTTTCTGTTTAGGCATGCCTAAACTGGTGATAGAATACTTCATTCAGTAGCTAAAACTTGTAAAAATATTTACACCTGTACTGTGAAAGTGACACCCTCTTTTTTCCAACCTGTGTTAAGCTGACTTCCACAGACTAAATTATAACTTGGTCTCTCCAGATGAAGTGAAGAATGAACACAGAATGACAGGATGGGACTTAAGTAAGCAACTGCAGCTGCTCAATGTGCATGTGATGGGGAAAGATTATGAAAACTGAGGAAATAAAGAATCTTGAAACTCAAAATAGTATGATGAAGAGAAATCATAATAATGCTTCATGGAAACATCTGTTTGTAATAATCGACTACTCCATTTGGCCTTCCTCCACAAAATTCTTCTTCAAGTTTGACTATGACGTCAACTTTTAGACTTACTTCTCATACATTATAATCTGAATAAATAACAAAGGATGTGTGTAGATGTTTAGTTTGCTCCGCTTGCTGTTGATAAAGGAAATACTACTTTGCTCTTTAAACTTACAGAAAATACTTTCATCAAAACTTAGTAACCAGCTAATTCATACTTTGTATCTTCTAAATGCATGTTTCTGGTATGTGTGCAATTTCCAGGCTGGCAACTATGATGCTTGTTTACAACACCTGAATACCCTTCGAGACATAAACAAAGATGACTACAAAATAACTTTGAATACTGCTGTTGCAGAGTTCTGTAAAAGTAACCAGACTACAACAGACAATTTGAGACAAACCCTTAACCAGCTGAAGAACCAGGTAATGCAAATGTATTGACATAATACTTGATTGTGAGTACTGTTAATGGTGGTGAGATATTCCAGTGAAACAGGAATAAAATTTCTGCCCCTTATCCCTTAGATTTTAATAAAGGAATAAGAAAGTAACGTTACTTTTAAACCTCTGAGTCTGTTTAATCTTTTAAGAACACTGGTTTTATAGTTACGTTTTTAGTTATTGGTGAAATTGATCTGAAGCTGAAATGTTTCAGAGATTATAACCATAGAAACACGTGCTATGTTCTTTCAATAGACAGTTCCTTAACCTGAAATAGTTTGTGAAAAAATTAAAAAAGTGAAAATGTTACTTTACTACTCAGTGATGGCTTTCTACTTAATTGTAAATTTTTTTCTGGATTTATGTGGGCAACAATAAAGTTTCTTAGCCTATAGCTCTTGCTTACCTAGCTTTAGACAGATTCATACCTTCGGATTATTTTTTTTTTTTTGACACTTTAAAAAATCATAGGTATTAAAAGTTTTAAAAAAACTTTTATTAAAAAGTGGTTGTTTTTCTTTCAGGTTCACTCTGTTGTTGAAGAAATGGATGGTTTGGATGATGTTGAAAACAGTATGCTGTACTACAATCAAGCTGTTATTCTGTATCATCTGCGTCAGTATACTGAAGCTATATCAGTTGGGGAGAAGCTGTACCAGTTCATAGAGCCTTTCGGTATGTACATAGAAAGAAGAGTTTTAATTCAATAACTACAAAAGGATCACTACCAGACAAGTGATTTGTAATTTGCCTGATATGGCTCTAAAAAAAGTAGGTAGGCTTTGGAATGAAGCTTATGTTTTACTTGTATCGAAGACAGCAATTGAATTTGGGGGGAAGGCACTTTCAGGGCATTTAGCAGACAAGTATAATGAAACTGAAATGGATTTTTGACATCTCTAAAAGGTATTTATGTAAATGATATGAACAAGCTAATTAAATAAATTAAAATCTAGTATTTTGAGTCATCAGGCAACTTCATGGGTAGGTGTGTTTTTGTCAGGCACCCACATTTTTAAATACCTGCATTAGGCCATACATAATTGTATGTGCTCATATCTGAATATAAAGTCTCGAGCTCTAATGAGCTCTGGCACCCTGTGTAGTGTAATTGCCATACTTGTATTAAATAACTTCAAAATCCTCATTGAATTATAGAGGTAACAAGGCTGAAAGATGTATGTGTCTCCGTAAATTACATAAATACTACTATGTTTCTCCTTCAATTCCTCCTAGTTTTCAGTATGTCTGTTTAGTAGCTATCCTGAGAAGATAGCCCAGCAGAGATAAGTTTGTATGGAATCCTTTCAAGTTCTATGGGATTCTGCATATCTGCATGGTGGGGCTTTTTTATGTAATATATGTATTTTTCTCATAGTGTTGCATAGATGCACTTTATAGTCAGGTGGTTGGTTTTTGGTTTGGTTTTTGTTTTGTTTTTTTTTTTGTTGTGTTTGGAAGGATTGGTATTAGAGCTGTAAAATCAGTTTTACTTCTTTGCTTTCTACAGAAGAGAAGTTTGCCCAGGCTGTCTGCTTCTTGCTTATAGACCTATACCTTCTAACTTACCAAGCTGAGAAAGCCTTGCATTTGCTTGCTGTTCTGGAAAAAATGATTTCACAGGGCAACAGTAACAGCAAGAATGGAAAAAATGAGGTGAGCTTAAAATGAGTGCCACTAAGTCTTTACATGAAATATGCTTTAACACAGCCCAAAAATACTTTTATAAGACTTCTGAATTATAAAACTGTTAGATCGCCTGTAACTTCAGACAGCAGCTTATACGTGTTAGTAACTGAGTTAGTTTTATACAGCAGCTGTTTATTCCCTCTGTTTCATCCTTGTCTCCTACTCCCAGGGAGCTAAGAAGTGTTTTAAGTCAGACGGTTGTGTTGGAAAGACAGTTGTTTTCATGGTCAAATATAATTAGTTTTCCTTATTTGTCTTGGATTATGACTATGAGACTCTGAATTTGAAAGGGAAATCGGTGTCAGAGGGGAATTGCAATTGCATGCCAAAGGATAAGAAATCAAGCATTTTTTTTACGCAGTATCTGAAAGTATGAGGAATACTTTCAAATGAAATCTTTTGTATGTGTCTTCTGAAAAAAATCAATGGAATGACTAGTGGCTTGAAAGTGAAAAAAGGACATTTCAGTCTTTTCCCATTGATGGATTGTCATACTTAAGATAAAATATTTTCTCTTTAAGTATATAGTAATTCTATTGATGAAAATATTAAAGAGAGACTAGAATGTACATATAATCCTTCTAGGTAAGAGAATTCTTAAAATGCTTCAACTGCAGAGCAACATAGTGTAACACTGATGTTAATATAGAATTCTGCTCTTCATAGGCTGTTGTGGCTGTTCATGGGTTCTGATTGTTAAGCTCGAGTTACAGTATTTGGTGGGATGTGTATTTTTTGACTGTTAAATAATTTTCTTCTTGTGCGATTGATAAAAATAGCTTATGAAAGAATCTGTAAACTGAATTTAAAAGGTGACTAATAGTAACACTTCCCTTTTTCTGTTTGACAGTCGGGTAATAATACAAATAAAGATTCCTCGAATCAAAAAGCTGAAAGCGGAGCTTTAATAGAAGTTGCTAAATCTAAGATACATCAGGTAAGTGTCTGCATATTACTTATACAAGTATATTAGTTCAAGTTTTTCTTAAAAACAAGTACCATCTGCTTCACATCCAGTTCAGCATGAATTGTGATATTCTGTCTTGAATTTCATGTGGGAAACCAAAAGAATTTATTTAACTCTTCATTTTTTAAGAGCCATGTAAAGGAAAAACTGACCCAACACCAAAAGAACCCCACGATTTCAGTCCTCACAGTTTGTCATAATTTTTTTTTAAACTACAGTTAGCTGCACTGACCTTATATCTGTCAGACCTCCAACAGTCTAAATCAGCAGAGTTTTTATTTCACTACTGTTCTGTAGAAAAATATTTGAAGGATCAAAATGCTTCTTTATCAGCATTCACTAATTGGTGTATTCGGTTTAGTAGGTGAATGTCTGGGATTAAGAAGTTAGGTTATTTTAATTAGTTTGTCATTTGAAGTGCTAGTATATGTTTGAATAGACACTAGCTGTTGACCATTGAACAGAATGTGCATCTGTTTACTGTGAATGCAAAATATATGCATTTATTGTTGAAGGTCTGAATATAATGTCTTTTTAGGAAGGCTTTTTGAACAGCTTTTTACTACCTGGCTTTAAGATGCACATGAAGTATTCTGTAATAAATCTCTAGAAATAGTTCATCTTGCAAACCTGCACAAGTTCTTGGGGTTGTTTTTTTTTTTTTTGTTTAATAAATGTAATTTTTTAACAGTATAAGGTGAGAGCCTATATCCAGATGAAGTCACTAAAAGCATGCAAAAGGGAGATCAAGTCTGTAATGAATACAGCTGGGAATGTAAGTATTCTCAAAGCTAATGTTTTTCTAATGTAAATCTGTTCTCTATCTTAAAATTGAATTTTCTAACTTTCTTTACAAAGCAAGATCTTACTGCAAATGGGTGTCTGAAATAATGCTTTATGCAGTCAGTTGGGTTTGTAATCTCTTCACCACAAGTAAAATTAGTGTAGACTTTTCTTACTTGTGCTGTTTTCAGTTGCTCAGAAAATGCACTTTATGATTAATAATCCCAAATTAACAGTGAATCACTATATAGTGAACAGGTTCAGTTTGCTTTATAATGTAAGCAGCGCAAGACAAGTTTTAGTTTACTATGAATGTCACGGGTATTACAAAGGTCTGATGTCAGTGGTGATTTAAATCGATTCATAAAAGATTAATTCTGTGATATGCTTTTTTTGTTTTTGTTGAAATTTATTTGAGGCTTACCTCTTGCTAGAAAGCAGTTTCTTTTTTTACATAGGAGTTCTCAACTCAGAATTACGTCCACCATCCCAAATAAATTCAACATTAAATGAGGAGCAGGGAATGGGAGGAGAGCACTTCCCTTTTGTTGCCAGCCTCAACAGCTACTAGTTTGACAGAACTACAACAGTCTCTGTTGGCAGACCAGGAAGATCACAACCCAGGAGGAAGTTGTTGAACTCCGCAGGGAGGGAACTGTTGGGTAGAGTGTACTAGAAGACAGGTTGGAGGAAGATCCTCCTAAATAAAAAGGAGATCCTCTGCACTTAGCCATTGCCGGGACAGAGTTCTCTAGACTGGTGTTGGGTTTTAGAGCAGTAACAGTGTATGAATCATTTTGTAGTTCAGAGGAGGTGAGTGTAAATCATGTGCTCAAGAAAGAAATGCTACTTCTTGAAAGTATTAGGGCCTAGGCCCATTTATTTTTAAAATGGCAGTAGAGGCCAGCTGTGGAGTAATCTAACACTAGCAGTGTAAATCATAAACCAAGAGGTAATTAATTGTTGTTTTCTCCTTCACAGTCAGCTCCTTCTCTCTTTCTTAAGAGCAATTTTGAATATTTGAGGGGCAATTATCGTAAAGCAGTCAAACTTTTAAACAGTGCAAACATTGCTGAACATCCGGGCTTCATGAAAACAGGTAAAATAGAAAACCTTCATCCTGCGAGCACTTAAATGTGTAGTATAATAGGAGTACCCATAGATATTAATATAAAGCATATTAATGATTACTTAGGAAACTAGGCCCTGAATATCATGGGTTTATATGCTGTATATGTTTTAATCTTTCTTGTTGTGCTTCTTCATGTAACACTGTTGTGTTTTTCACTGAGTGTTCTTCTAGAAAATGCAGCAGTTGTCTATGAAAATGAATTTGTGAAAGTGTAACTGTAATATTTGCAAGGCTCATCTATGTGTCTAAATCATGACATGAAACAAGTAGCGATGTACTAGACCTAGAAATGGGATTTCAGATTGTACTCAAAGAAGAGAGAGACTATAGCAGTTATAATGATGATTGTGGGGAAAATGCTAATGTTCCATGAAGTGTTTGACTTCTATTGTATGCCATTTTACATTGCTTTTATATCTAGAAAGTATATATGTGTAGACATGTACAAAAATTTACCAGCACATCAGTGTGTATAATATTTAGATACAACAGTTATTCATATACTATAAATATATATTCTGTGTTTGCATACTGTGTATGGTATTATTTAAATATATTTGAGATTTTAGTTGACTGTTTAAAGCATCAGTTAAAAAATGCAGTGAGAAAGCTGTGTTTGGTGTTAGGATTTTAAAAAAATCACTTGTACTGTAAAACTACTGAATTCTAAATAATTTTTTTAAATTCTGTATTTACAGATAACTTTAATAGAAAGCATTCAAAATATTTCCATAATGCCTATTATGGCATATTTTGACACTTCTTTTAGAATTTACTGTAACTTACCTTTCTGTCAGTTTTTATGTTTAAAGTTCTCTTTATAACTGAAATTTTTCTGGAAAGTTTTATTTTCATACACCTTTTTTGTACAGTAGAATGTTCACTTAATAGTCTTTCTAGGTTATGATTAAAACATTGGTTAAGTTGTTAATAGTGTATTTCCTGGTGGTTTGGATTTTTAAGCTGGGGTTTTGTGGGCTTTTTTTCTATCCATGAAAACCCTGTAATGCTTCAGTTACCAGCAGGTAAGAGTTTCATTTTCTGTCCTTTGTAATTTAGAAGGAACTTCTTACAGTGTTACCTAAACATGATATATTTAGGAAGGAGAGTGCATTTCCTGTTTGTTTTAGGTTGACATACTTGTTTATTTTATAAAATTTAGGCAGGTAATCTCACTTGAGAATTTCCTTTTCACAAGAGCCATCTGTCAGAAAACTTGAAGTACTTGCATGCTAAGCTGTATGAAAACCTCCAGGTGAACTTCTGTAGCTTGCAGTCTGTCATACTGGCTTTATACCTGGTTATCCTAAAATATGATGCTTGGTAGCTGTAAATCTGGCTGCTTCACATTTCAGGTCAATTGTGTACTAGAACTAGAGTGGTATACAGCAATGTAGGTTATTAAAGTGCTTGCAAGGCAGAGACATAACTGCATAACCTATGAACATCTCACTGAAGAACATGTTTAGTAGACTACCATAGCATGCTGACCCGTGAAAGAGTGATGGGAGCATTTTACAGGCTCAGTGGTATTTTTCAGTTTACAAAAATGGTCTTTTGTTCTCTCAGGTGAATGCTTAAGGTGTATGTTCTGGAACAACCTTGGCTGCATCCACTTTGCAATGGGAAAGCACAATTTAGGAATTTTTTACTTTAAAAAAGCCTTGCAAGAGAATGATAATGCATGTGCACAACTAGGAATGGGCAATTCAGATCCAGGTAAGGCTTTTAAGAGATAAAAACAGATGGTGAAAGAGGGGAAAGTGAATCAAGAAAGCAAATGATAGGAGCTTTCAGTAACTACCAGCAGAATTCCTGTTTCATCTCTTTGTAGGGGAGCAGGGTAAGGAGAGTGAGAATTTTGATTGTAACTTGACTTCAGAGTACAGTTGCTGTTGCCAGAAATAGATGATGATTAAATAGGTTCTTTTTTTTCTGTTTTCTTTGATGTGTCATGGGGCTGGGACAGTTACTTCTCCCTTGTTCATAGTCTTGGGCCATCAGTCAGGGGGATGTGACAAAATAAAGTTCCTGTTCTAAAGTTTCTTTAAAATCTAGTTACTATCACGCGTTACTGCTTTTCCCATTCCTCCCCTGGCCCCGTATCGAAGTGCAGTCTTAGGCAGCAATGTCAAGATAGAAAATGTTTCATGCTTTGTTACAGCAAAGAGGTTTTCTTCTGGAATTTATATGATTAACAAAAATGTGTATTCTCACAAATCTGGGAATCAGTATTTTTATATAATGTTTAGCTTGAGTGGTTGGCATTTAATGAGCTTCGACCTTTATTAAGAACACAGAAAAAGAATATTGAGCAACCTTGGTCTAGTGGAAGGTGTCCCTGCCCATGGCAGAGGATTGGAGCTAGATGGTTTTAAAATGCCCTTCCAAGCGAAACCAATCTATGATTCTAATACAATTAATTTGTCTTTGATGTGGAAGGAGTACACAGAGGGAGGCTAGTGGATTTTTGTGATGAAAGGGGTTTGGTTTGGGGTGTTTCCCACAGCTTCTCTCCTCCTCCCAGTGTTACGTTTCTGCTCTCCCAAGCTGCACATCCAATCTAATGTAATCTTTTCTGCAGGTAAAAAATTTTCAGGGAGACCCATGTGTACACTACTGACTAACAAACGGTATGAATTGCTCTACAACTGTGGAATTCAGCTCTTGCACATTGGGAGACCCTTAGCTGCCTTTGAATGCCTGATTGAGGCAGTCCAGGTTTATCACTCAAACCCTCGTCTTTGGCTAAGAATAGCAGAATGCTGCATTGCTGCCAATAAAGGGGTAAGTAGATTTGCAGATTCCTTATTTTGATTGTAGTTATGAGAGGCATGTGATCACAGAAAGGAAGAAATAGTACCTTGGGTTGGACTATACGTTTTAAAGGCCTAATGTTGCAACACCTCTATGTAAATCCATATTATATTTGTGTGTATGTGTGCATTTGCATTTTTAATCTGAAGCTGCAATAGGTGGAGGAAAGACACCACAGAAACTATGTCTTGATACCCAGTGTTCAATTAACTTTTCTAAGATCAGAAGAATTTGAATAGGCTATATGAAAGATTGGCTTGAGATCAAACAAAAGCATGTAAGTGCCTGTTAGAGCTGCTCCTCTATAAAGTGACAAGTTTTTTGCTGGAGACACTGGTTAAGCTTGGTTTTGTTTTGGTAATTTACCATCACAGCCCTTTGACATTACAGCTCATAATCTGAATGGGTAGTCCTAAATTGGTTTGCAGCACATTGGATTTCCCAAAGTCATCTGATGGTTTACCTTCCTTGAGCAAAACTTGTGAAATAATTTTAGAAATACAAAGTTTTTTTTCCAAATAATATATTTATTATTCTCTAATAGACATCACTTTATAACAGGAAGCAATATGGTTAATGCTTTCTACTTAAAATGCAGATACTAACATTATTGGTTTGATTTACTATTTATGGGTATTTTATGATGCCTCATACTCATTTCATATTGGTTGCAAAATCTTGGGGTTTACATAAAACATTTATGTGGTAAGATATAATATATGGTACATATTTTTAATATATACCATATATGATTTTACATGCGATTTACATAAAATAATAATATATAAAATATATAATATTATTACCATAATGTAATACTAGATAATATATATATTATAATAATATAAAATAATAATATAAAATAATAATCCCCATGTAAAATCATATGTGGTATGTATTAAAAACAACAAAAATCCAGCCCCACAAGTTAATTCTTTTGTGTGTGTGTATGTGTGCGTGTGAATATAAGAATTGAACTTGCTCAAGATTTTTTCTCTGTGCTAATTTCTGTACTGCCAAGGATTTTTGTATCTGGATGGCAGAAATAACGAGGTGAGATTGGAGTCAGTGACCATTTGTGTATCCAAGGACAGAAAATTGTGGCTGCTCTGAAGGTTTGATAACTCACTTCAAGGCTTGATGCACAGAAACAACTTTGATAACTTTTTTTGCTGATACTTTGAGGTGGAAGGGTTGTTTTTCTTCCTTTGTTTCAAAAATGTTTCACTGAAACATCTTAGTTTTTTATGTTTATACTCTGGGAGTTGCATTTACTGCTTTTGAAATGATGAGGTTCTAGCGTAAATCTTAGCTGGAGTAGTAGGAGAAAACATGCATCTACCTAGTAGAGAGTCTTTGTCTTTAAGGCTAGATGCTACAGTGTAAAAGGTATAACTGAAAGTATGTTGCTACTGTTTTAACAGACAGTAAGGTTGGGGGCTTATGTTTTAATAAATATGTTTATTGGATCAGATTGGTGAATAATACTGTTTTAAAAAAAGAAAATATATAGCATATGTCCTAGAACTTTATTGGAAGATGCAGACTCTTGTAGAGGACAAGTATGTGGTTATAGAGAAGCTTCCTTCCTGGGATGTTCTTAATTAATTATTTACAGGTTTTTTGATGTACAAGTGATACAAACTCTTTAAAACTTATTTTCCCTTTTTTAAGGAATTAATTTGCATGAAACCTCTGCTGCTGATCTTTCCTTCTCTTCATGCAGCCAAAACTCTTCAAAGTTCATTTATTTCCTCACTCAGTTACTACTAGAGGTTGAGAAGCAATATTGTAGTGTGCTTAGCCTAAAACTGGCATAGACTGAGGAAGCAGAGATGAACCTTTTTCATCCTGAAGTAGTCCTGATCACAGCTGCTGGGGAACTGAATCCCTAGCTGCTGAGGTTTGTCATTTCTCTGCTGGCAAAGTTTGTGGAAACCTGCTGACAGCAGATGTATTGCATGTCATCTGGGACATACTGGTTTTAACCTGTTGATCCATGTCTATTTAGGATAAGCCTGTTTGTTAAAATTCAGAGGGATTGGGACAGGATTATTCATTCTTAGAGCAGGAAACTGCACCAAAATAGTATGTTTGTGAAATTAAAGAGATACTGTACTCGATTCCCTGTGAAACTGTCATTCACCCTTGTGTGTGTGTGATGATGTAATCTGTAACTGAATGATCCCATGCAGTTATTTCCAGACTGTGTCCGTTTCACTCAGTGCACAGGGTGCATGGGATTAATTGAACAAATGGTTATACTGACTCTGTTCCCCCCCATCAGAATTCTCTCTTCCCTCTCTGAGTGGCCTGTGTGCCTTATTTACTGCACATTCCTCAAATCCTTCAAAATAAAAAATTCATAACTTTTCCATTGGGAATTTCAATGGTGCTCATTATTTTGGAATCTCTATTTCAGCAAATGTAAGGAAGATATTCACAGCTTTTTTATAGGAGAGGTTTGCTTATATCCCCATTTCACAGACACAGCATTGAAGTTTCAACTGTTGGGCCAGATGATGCCAGGCTTCTGAAGGGTAGCTTTCTCCCTGCTACTGATGTGATGTTGTGGTGTACCAGACAGCTTGAATTCATGTCACAAAACCAGCTTGCTGCTTCCTAAATTTGTAATTGTACAAATTGTACCAAAAAAAATGACCTTTCATTAATGTTGATGTTTTCGTTAATGTTTTGTAATGTTAATGTGTTTGGTTTTCTAATGTTAATGTATGCCCTTAAAGTTAAAGGCAAAGGAAGTGTCTTTAATTTATAAGATAGATCTGCAACATGACAAGTGAGGCCCTAATATCAAAGGTGTGTTTAATTTAATCTTGTAACTCAATTTGCAATAATCCTTGATATCGAAGCATGGATTCACAATTATACTCTGGACACCATGCAGAAAGGAAATTTCACTGAAGCTAATCTTCACCTGCTTTAGTATTTTAGTTTATAAAATACCCATGGAAGATGATTCCCTTCTGCATTTTTTCAACACCTCTTCTAAAATGTGCTGCATATCCAAACTCATTGTATGTATCTTTTTATTTGACAGTAAATGCCATCATGATGTCAATAATTTTTCTTTACAATAGATTCTGATAAATTTTCTAAAAAGTGATAGCTATTTAAAATACAGTTTTTCTTTACAACTGTGACACTTCATCACTAATTTTACTTACCAACAAAGTTGTTAAGATGGTAAAACAACCAAACCTCAGTAGATGTAGTGTAGAGAGCTTTGAGTCCTGAGACTGACAATTAGAGTGATTTTAAGTTAGTCTTAAATGTCTGCATACTCAGAAATCTGTTAATTTAATGTAACTTTGCGTATGTTGTGTTTCAGCTTCATGCTCCCTGTGGAATGGTTGAGGAAGCTTTTTTAGAGGGTGTTTTGAATGCTGTGTAAGCAGGGAGAGAAGTTGGCAAGTTTTGCAGTGCCAATTCTGAATATTATTTGTCAGATCATGATTTCCTTTTTGATATCCCTGCAGTTCTTTTAATATGATTTAGTTCATTGCTCTTTTGCTTTCAAAACAGAGGAGAAACTAGGTCGGTAGGCCATCAGACAAACTGTCAGAACTAATCGGGGTTACGCTGTGTGCAGTAAAATGCCTTTGCAACACAAAGACAATAAAAGGTGCCTGATCCTTCATGGTACTCAAGATTTCAAACTGTACCCATATAAACTATTTATTCTTACATTTTAGCAGCTTCAAACTTGTCTTCCAGCTTTCACTCATTTTGTCAACCTTTCATTCAACAGCCTTGATATTTTAGTCCTTTTTTTTTTTCTTCCTTTCAGACATCAGAACAAGAGACTAAAGGTCTTCCAAGCAAAAAGGGAATTGTGCAATCTATAGTAGGTCAAGGCTACCACCGTAAGATAGTCCTAGCATCCCAGTCAATACAGAATGTTGTTTATAAGTAAGTAAGATTTCAGTGGGCTGTTTATTTTTGTTATCATAGCCTTGTTAAGGATACCTGTCTGTTTATCAGGCGTTTTCAAAACTGTAATGGAATAACTGTTCATTTTGTAATTATTAATAAATATAGGGAAGACAGAGGCATGCTAAAATGTTTGAGGAGTCCTAACATCATGTGCATGCCTCCTCTATGGTGGCCAGCAGAGGGCCCAACTGTGTATCTGTTGTAACTAAGAGGGATTAAAGCTTAAAACTGATTTACCTCAGATTCATATTTCTAGTTAGCTAAATCTTTCCCCTTTTTCTCACTAAAAAAATACATCTTTTTCACTAATCCACTTTTCTAAAGTTCATGGAGAATCTAGTTGCTCTGCCATAAAACTTCAGGAAGTGAAGTCAAGAAAACCAAGACAACTTGTAATTGTTTTTGAGTCTCCTCACTCTATTTGGGCATCATGGCATACTTTTGATAAATAAGAATAGCAAGATACATACACCTTCATAAGTTAAATTTGTTATATTAAAACATGATTTCATTTTTTTTTAGATAAAGTTTTCTCTGCATTCAGATCTTTCTGGAGCTCTGCTTTTACTGTTTTAGTAGGATTGCTATTTGTTGGCTAACTTCTGTGTCTCTTTAAGCGATGGGCAGTCCTCAGCAATACCTGTAGCAAGTATGGAATTTGCAGCAATCTGCCTAAGAAATGCCTTGCTGCTGCTCCCAGAAGATCAGCAGGAGCTAAAGCAAGAAAATGGATCTAAAACTAGTAATCAGCTGGGGGGAAATACAGAGAACAGTGAAAGCAGTGAAGCATGCAGGTAAACAGAATTGCATATAAACCTTTCTGTCTCTGGGCTGACAGTCTGTGTCTGCTATCTCTCCTGTTTGGCCAGCAGAAAAAAATAACGTGTAAATTCTCTCAGTAGTGTTGGGATATCCAAGGATATTGTTTAGCTGTTCATTGTTTTAATTGCTGGAATGCTAGTTTAAGACTACGAAACTGAGTTAATTCGTACCATTCGTAACAACTTTAATCAATGAGACAGTGGCATTCATTTTTTTTTCCCTGGCCATCTTTTTTTCTGTGGTGCAAATGTTATGTTTTCCAACACCCTTCCACTGTGCATAGTGGTATTTCTCTAATTGTAAGTGAACTTTCACATGTTACAGTGATTTTATGTGTGTGTGCACGTGCACCGTGTACTTCATTCAGTATGAAAATGTCTGGCAACTCAGCTGTAAACATTTCCCCATGATCTGATTTGACATTCATCAGCCCTAGTATGCTTTGTCAAGTTTGTTTTAGACTAGAAATGAGAAACTAGATTTAGAAGATAAGTAGGAAAGCAGCATGGAGCTATTGCTTAATAAATC
This sequence comes from Pezoporus wallicus, assembly GCF_028554395.1. NCBI lineage: Eukaryota > Metazoa > Chordata > Aves > Psittaciformes > Psittacidae > Pezoporus > Pezoporus wallicus. The sequence goes on along the minus strand of NW_026636425.1, from coordinate 205,085 downwards.
GCTATTTACAAAAAAGAGTTTTTTCTTAAGCTCTTTTTCTCCTTAAAGATTCAGAAAAAGTAACTTGTAGGCAATATCTGTCAAATGTAAACATTAAATAGCAGGAAGGTAGTTTTGGTTTGTGTTTGCTTGTTTTGGTTTTTTTTTTGTTTGTTTTTTGTTGTTGGGTTTTTTGGTTTTTTTTTTTGTTTGTTTGGTTTTTTTTGTGTGTGTTTATCCTGGTGCATCCAAAACTTCTTTCTGAAGAGTAACTTTTCTAGCCATGGCCTGTGCTTTCACTAATGACCATTTTGAGAAGGGAAGAGTTACAATAACTAATCTGTGAAAAGTGGCTATGTTAGAACTTGGACTACTTAGTAATAAAATACCCACGATGTTTTTGTCAGACTCAAGTACAGATAAATTTTAAGAAGATAGGATCCATTTGTCACCTGCCAAGGATTTACTGCACATATGCTGTGTTGCATAGGCACAGCACAGCATATGTGCAGTGTGCGAGAGACACAGCCTCTCTATTCTGAGGTTGCCTGGAGGCAGGCTATGGCTAGGGGCTGGTGGCTGTTACTGCTGCAACCATATTTAAAGTCTATTTACTGTTCTCTGTAACCTTCTTGTCCCAATGACAGTCTTTCCTGACAAGTTACTAAATGACTTATAAAACTCTGGGGGTTTCTGTGGTTGATGTTTTGGGTTTTTTTTGTTTGTTTGCTTTCTTCTTCTTTCCTTACTGAGATTGGCGGTTGTGAACTAACTTTCTCTGGCAAGCTGTATGCGGCCCATTGAGATGAAGCTTCTCAGGTTTAAATGAGAGGTCAATTTGAAGCTTATGGGGCCCACTAAGGGGCAGTGATGAAAACAAAATGGTGACCCTTACTCAGACAAGACCTCCTTTTTTGTTTTGGTTGTGAGGTGGTGGTGTTTGGTTTTGTAGGAGTGAGGAAAGGAAAACATGTGCTATATGGGAAGATACTTTACTACCTTTGCTTTTAAAACCAGATGCTTCTTCATCTTAAAAAACAACACAACAGCAACAACAGAAAAGCCTCCCTCATATCTTTCAGTTCTCATTGCCAATTTCAAAATATCCAGCAACAAAGCTGGCTGTTCTTGAATGTGTGTCACGTTCTGAAAGATTCCCTAGGAATTTTTTACTTCTGACAGAGGAACCTCCATGAGAAAAGAGTAAAATGCATAAGGCATTTGAAGAAAATCACACTAATTGAGCAGGATGCTTTTGGAGCAAATGCCACCAATTGAGCAGGCTGATTCTGAGGCAGATTCTTGCTTATCCACAAAAAACAGTAAACACTTTGAACGGTTAAGGGTACTTTTTAATCTAATTTTTGGCAAAGCCATGAAGTATCTACACTACAACAGCATTGAGTACAGTTTTCCTTGGTGTCTGTTGCTTTCCGTTTTGAAGGTCTAAGTTGGAAGTTACCTGTTTGTAATAAGTAGATATGAAGCTGCATCAGTTTAAAAGTTCGTGTTCAGTGGACAGACTCTTCTGAAATAATTGTAAAAATTAAGTGCAGCTAGAAGTCTAAAGTAAGGTGCAGAACTTTGTGTGTTATTTTCTAGATTCTTTATGTAAGTAGTTTTTAAGATATCTGAGGAGAGAACTAGTTTACTGCTTTTCTTACAGGCTGAAACAAAAGAGGCTACCAATGCAGCAAGTTCTGTGTCTCTCCAGTTTAAAGTTCTTGTCCTATTGAGAAATAACTCAAGGCTGTGGAGAATGGTGTGGGTCGTTTGGTCTGTCAGTCAAATCCTTCCCAGCAAATGTCTTTCGTCTTCCTTCTCACACAGGATGGTTTGGATAAGAGCATGTGTCTCAATTTCTGCATAGTTTCATTTCCCTGCTTTTTAGGCTATAGAATTTTTGCTGTCCTTTAAATGGAGTGAATAAATATTGATGCTTATTGCACTAAGTTTTTTTTAATTGATTATTATTTAGTCACTCTTTAATACACTGTTTTTATTCTAGCAATAAAAGTCATGAAGGGGATAAATTCATTGCAGCTCCACCTTCTTCGCCTTTGAAGAAACAAGAATTAGAAAATTTAAGGCAAGTAAATAATATAAAATTATTATAAAATATGAAGCTGTGCTATGATTCTGGAGTCATTCCTAGCTTTTTGTTTGTTTGTTTAAGCACTTGCAACACTGAATTGTAGCTGTTAATCTAAGGATGCCTCTTTTCAAATGTGTGTGCTTCCTTTCTTCTGGGCTTTCAGTTCAAACAAATAGAAACCATCCAGAATTTCAATTCAGAAAGTGGATTTGTCTGTTTGATCCCACGGTTATAAGCTTAGCATTATATGTTGTGCAAAAATAAAAGACTGAGTCCCATAATGACAAAGCTGAAAACATGACCATGGCTACTATTCTGGTAGGTGGAATAGGTGGAATTACTGTGTGGTAGCTTTTCTCTTTAAGGTCTTGATAAAACTAGTTTGGAATTCAGCCCCCACAACATTGTATACTTGTTTGATGGGGGAAAAAAAGGAAGTGGTGGAAGCAGCTACGCTGCTTTTAGATGAGAATGATGCTCCTTTCAGCAGCAGTGAATCAATAGTTTGCATTTAAGAGAAAGAAGAGTTGCTGGTGTCCAGGCATTTGACTTCCTCACCATGGGAGAACATAGGTAAAATTTGACTGTAGATTTTTTTTTCATGTTCTCAAAGGTATTTAAGTTACTTGTTCAGTAGTCTGAGGGCTCTCCAAACAGAGTAACTCCCATGTGTCTAAATAAGTATTGTGTTATCTGGAAACCCTTTACTTTTCCCCAACAAGATTATCATTCCCTGCCAATGTTAACTATTACAGGTGGCTGCCAGCCTGCTGAAAATCTCTCTTACTATAAAGCATCCACCTGTTTAGGAAAAAGAAATCTGTTTTAAGTTTCCATTATGGACAAAGCATACAGTAATTTCCTACTTAAACTCTTGGGTAAACACTCTGTTCCAGCCTAAAACCCAGGTAACCTGTCTTTTATAATGACCAGCTTAACCTTTGCTTTGCTCCACTCATTTAAAAGCAATTTAGCAGGAATCTGTAAGGAGACTTTAGTGAGACCCTGATTATTTATTCTGAAGTGGTACAAGAGCGTGCAACTCCAAATAGAAAGCACTGGATTAAAAACAGTGGTTGTGGTTTTGGTTTGGGATTTTTTTTTTTTCTCTCCTGACTGTTGAAAATGTGGTTGCTGCATGTCAAAATTACATGGTGTCACTTGATGGTTTTCTTTTTTAATACATAGTTTTTTCTTTCACAATCAGCTGTTGTATCTACTGATGAAACCTGACAACATGTCAGGAGAAACTTAATCAGTTTAGCAAGAATTACACACTTCTGGTAAGGAACATCATATAAGGAAAGGAAAAGCATTGGTTTGCTATTTTGCCATGCTAGCTTTGGTGGCTAAACCCAGAGGACCAGACATCCCTAGAATGCTTCTGCTAAAACTACTTCTAAGTTTCTGTAGACGCCTGTGAAAAGCAAAATACGTTATGCTCAAATGTTAGTGTATTCGTGTAGACTTGTTCACTAAGGAGCTAAGTGAAAAAATGAAAATTCTTGTCTAGTCAGGGAATATTAAGAAAAAATACTGAATGGTGGCAAGGATTATCCTGAGGAATAGGTGTCTATTCAATTCAGTTCTTTTCTGTGAAGTCACTGGATTATAAAAAACTCTTGCTTCTAGAACTGAAACAAGCAACTCAAATGCTTTTTTTTGCATCATTTTGTACAGGTGCACATACTCCTAAGAGTTTAAAGTGATTGACTTTGCCCCTAAATAGTTCTTAAAAATTAAAAATACCATGTAGAAAAGGCTTGTGTGTCATATGTATTGTTTGGTAGTTGAGCAGACCGTTCTCACATTAAGCAATAATTGCAAGGTTTTAAAAGCACTAAGCAGAAGTCTGAGGACACCAAGCATTGCTAAGAATTGATGCATAGGCAGTAGAAACTCCAGGTTTTTCTTCTGAGTTTCTTCTAAACAGTTCTGCTCCTTGCTGCTTCTCATCCTCTGAGATGCCAGTTCCTCTGCTCTGCTCTCAGCCTGTGGTATGTTTCACCACACTGGAACAACCCAACACTGTTGGGATATATCAAGAGTAAAGGAGGTCTGGTAGACCACAGTGCTACTAAATTTGAAATTTTGTAGATTGTATTGTGAAAGTTGAGATGGCTAGCAACAGCCCTGGTTATAGCCCTTTTCTCCCTGCATTGAACAACTTTGTGTGAGAATGTTGATTTTCCCCTACCGAGCAGCTAGAGATGAAGGAATAGTTTGATCACCTGCTTTGTCCTGAAGAGAGATGGACTGCAAACCCTTGATGTAAGCCATATGATCCAATTGTACCTTCCCCCACCTTTCTTTTGACTCTTCAGCCCATCATTATGCTTTATTTTATTTTCTTGCATATTGTTGAAGTGTGCATACCCTAGTATTGTATATGGTATTCCAGGACAGTCACTGACATTGCTGATAATTTCACAGGTAATACTGTAAGGCCCACGATTACCCACTGATATACCTTGTCTCTTCTCCCCCCAGCTGCCCAGTTTTGCCTCTTTTATCCACTTAAAAGGTTGCAGTGGGATGTTTGGCCCTGTCACAATACTGAAAGCTCAGAATGCTAATCGTCCCATGGCTGTTTATCTCTCTTCTTCCTCACTCTCAGCCACTTTATAGTTCTTCCCCATCTCCCCTTTGCTGGTGCTGAATTTCCCCATTTGACTAAGCACCTTCTGCATTCTGTATTTCTTAAAATTTTGGATAGTATTGTCTGTGTTGAAAGGTAAAAAGCAGAGAGGTTATAGCCACTGTTGTGCTCAGCTAGTAGAAATTATCTCACGTTAATGATGCTTTCTGAACAGTTTAGAAGTGCAGTTTTTGATGTCTTCATAGTAAATTTTGAAGAACTAGATTTGCTCTGGCTTGCCCTTTGCCTGAGAAATAAGCCAAGTCAGACGGGGAATTTGGGTTCTGTAAGCTTTCAGTCTGTGTGGGCTGACAAATCCTGTTGCCTAGACCTACACAAGAGGCTGTTTGACATAATCTGGCAGTTTAAAAAAAAAAAACAGTTTTTCTTTTTCCTAGTGCAAAGGCAGTCTTATTTTGGGCATGCAGAGGCTCACTGATGCTGGAAGAGTGCCACGCTCAAAGGCGACCTGTGGCGTTTTGTCAGAATCCTGACCAGGGTGAAAAACTAGTTTGTCTTTTCCCTTGTGCAATTCTTCTGCTCCGGTTAGCTGTCAGGTCTCCTGGAATCTCCTGATTCCAACAATGGATCCAAGTGTGCAAGAACAGTACTGCAGGGAAGAAAGCCTGAATGTTTTCCTCTTCTTTAGATGGCTATAGCTGAAGAATCTTGCTCAGCTCCTACAAGGCTTAAACAGTGATGGGTCTTTAGAGCAGAGGAGTAGGTTTCAGTTTTGCTGGGCTAACTGTTGTGTGATTGGAGTGTGTCTTGTGTTTGAGTTCATGCATTCAGATGTACAAAAAGGCTTTTAAAATGTTGTGGGAAATAGAAGATACCTATTGGTATAAAGGCCAGTAGAAACCAACTCTGCACACCTTGACTTGTATTTAGCTGGTGATGCTTTGCATCTCTGCTGGTTTAAAAGCTGTGCTTCCTTGGGGCAGAGATGAAAAGAGGCTGTTTAGGAACAGACTTATTACAGAAAATTAAAAAGAAAAGAAGTTCCCTTTCCCCTCCCCGGTCATAATCTTTCAGAAATATTTTAGGTTTGAGATTTGAGCTGGGGAACCTTTCCTCTCCCTCTCTCAAGCTTTTGTATGTGTTCAGATTTAATGTGACATCTGGGCACAGTGCAGAGGAAGTGGGGGGTAGGGAGAAATACTGGAGAAGCTTCTTATCCTGCTTGTGTGTAATTAAGGAGCATGCCTCCTGGGAAAGGGGAATAAAGGCACCCCAGGTCCTGCCACGAATTACATGACTTATTGCTAGACCGAAAATGGGCTTGACAGTTGCCAGAAGGTTGGCACGGTAATAGCCCACCTACCAGCGGGAGAGTCAAGGGCTTTCCTCCCATTGCTCCCAACATGAGACCCCACTAAGAGGATCTGCTCTTCCTCCCTGGAGAAAGACAGTCTGCTCACAGCAAGGTGTCTCAGGCAGAGGCTTGTGCCTTTAGGACAAGGCAGCCTGCATTGAATAATGTCTTACCAAGTGGAAAATAACCCCAAGTGCCGTGTTTGGGAAGGGAGAGGGCAGTTATTACAAAGTGTGAAGCTTGGCCTAATAATGGCATCCTGGCATAGAGATATTGTTTGGAGATGGAAAATGCAAGTAGTTCCGATTTTATTACAGAAACTGCCAGATATTTGGGGGTTTTGGAAAGATAAGAAAAGTTTGTGATGGCAATAAAAAGCCACAGATCAGTCGGAGTCTTGGCAGCAGGTTACAGCTCTCAAAACTGGAAATACCAAATTCTCCAGTGTTTGTTGTCTGCCTGTGTGCAAACGTTGTAGAATACAAGAGTGAAATGTGCTACAACTTCATTGATTCCTGTTATGTGTCTAGAGATTTTACCTTGCTGAAATCTACAAATCTGCAACCCTTTGCTGCAGCGGGGGGGGGGGGCGCATACAAATCTGAGTCCAAACAAATAAAAAGAGGGTGAGAAAGAGAAACCATTCCTGAGAAAAATTATAAAAATATGTGGTGAGGTCCATCTTTCTTTAATCTGTTACTTATGGTCCAAATTGCAAAATCTTACTGAGCAGACTGTGGTGATCCTTGGTTTATAGACCACAACGTATGTATCTCTAATTCAGAGAATGCGATTGAGGCCATAGATAATGGAACACTAGCTCCTTCATAGATTGATGCAAAGGCATTATTGCAAGTTCATGATTTATTTTTTCACCAAGACATTTAACAGCTGCATTTGGAATTGCAGAATTCTCCATTTAACATATTGGCTTCCCCCCCTTTTTTTTTCTTTTTGTTTTTTCTTTTTCCTTCCAGGTGCTCAATACTTGCGTGTAGTGCTTACGTGGCTCTGGCTTTGGGTGATAACCTTATGGCATTGAATCACGCAGATAAACTTCTTCAGCAACCAAAGCTGTCAGGGTCTCTTAAGTAAGTCTGATGTGGTCGTTTCTTCTTTCTTAGCCCTGCTTTTTGCTGGAGAGTTCAGAGTTGAAGCTTCCAATGTCTGTAGCTGCTTGCCAATTCTGTATCTGATGCAAAGAATTGCTTGGCCCGCTCCTGTTCTTGTTGAAGCCCTGACTAAATGTTCATTGACACGCAGGAACGTGAGTCCCCTCCTTTGTGTATGAATTCCATGTAATTCAGAATCTATCGCTGCTTTTGTTGCTATTTGTTAATCTCCAGCAGTGGCAGGACCATCTGGTCTCTGTCCTTATTCACTGTGGGGCTGCACGTGCTGGCGCTGGCACAGCACAAGGGGTAGGAATGAGCAGCTGGGGGTAGACAACATCAGCCCAAACCGGCGTTCTGCTGAAAAGCTCCCTTACGAAACTATGGCCTCAGATGGTAAGGTTTGCTCAATAGGGTACCAGATCTTGGGTGTGTAGGACTTTCACTTCGCTGCTACTGTTGTGCTTATAGTTTCCATTCTTCACTTTCTCAGTTCTCATTTGACACTGTATTTTTGGGAGGATATTCAAAGCTCATTCTGTTTCTACCCACCAGTTCTCATATATCTCTTTAAGCAGCTTTAGCTCCATCCTTCTGACCTTGTATGTACATTTAATTCCTATATCATACACAGAATAAAATATATTAGAGGTTTTTATTGTAGTACTACTTTTCAAAACTGATAACGTATTTACAGAAAGCAAGCTAACTTGCGCTTATTTTGGTATGCAGGCAGCATACTCTAAAATGGTCCACACCAATAAAAGTATTTGGCTCCTATGCTCCAAACTATTGCTGGAGCTCATCTTTTTGCACAGTCATTGTACGAGCAAGATTTTAGAGGAGTTTGCAAGGCACATACTTTCAGGAAGGCAGTGTTACCACTATGTAATGCAAGAAATGCTAGCTGACAGTTGCTTCGGGAAAAACAGAGACATGTCTCTTGGTCCCAGGAAGCAAAGCTTTTGTGCATACTGGGAATATTAAACTGTTCCTGTTTTCTTAGATGAAATAATTTGCATGTAGAATGTTATGTTTTCTATATCAGTTCCAAGTTGCAGAATTTATTTGGGACAACTGACTGATATTCTACCTGATTATTTTGTAATTCATTACAACCAACTGTGCAGTCAGTTTGAAGTGTACTGTTTATAGCTGCATAGAACAAGCATGAACGTTTTTTGCTCAACTTTTGTTTCAGATTAAATATTTGCAAACTATGCTCTTGATTGACAGGATTTCTTCTGATCCAAAATTGAAAGAGAAAGCTACTGAGTAGCTGAGCTGACCTACAAGTGTCAAACATTAGACTTGCTTAAATAATTTGCAAAACCTGCAGTTGGAAAGGTGTTTGTGCCCTGTGGACAGGCCTGTATAGTTGCTGTTCTTAGAAATGTAGCTATTATCAGAGACTTTATTTGATTTTTATTGAATGGAAGGTCACTTAACACCTTAAATTATACAAGTATCCATATCCTGGGGTGTTTTTATAAGGATTCATTTTTTAATTCTCTGAGATAAAGCCATACCAAGGCACTGTCTTGCTGGACTGGCAATTCCTGGGCAAGAATGGTCGTAACTCAGGTGCAGATGTTTTTAACAACATTAACACCTAAAAGCAGTAACTGGCAGAACTGGGTATTGTGACAATACTTTCTAAGCAAGCTAACTTCCGCTCAGGTGTTTCAAGTAATAGTTTTCATGTACTCACATTAAAATCTGCGTTCAGTTTGTCCTACATAACAAACTGGGGCTTGTTAAACTGATATTTGTACCTAACCCTTTGCTGTTGCAGGTTTCTTGGGCATTTGTATGCAGCAGAAGCTCTCATCTCTTTAGACAGAATATCTGATGCCATCACTCATTTGAACCCGGAGAATGTCACTGATGTTTCCCTTGGGATCTCTTCAAATGAGCAGGATCAAGGTTAATGAACCCACACTTCGTTAGAACTAGTTATGCTTTCCGTTGCTTTCCTGCTGTTAACTTCGTATATGCAAATACAGTGATGATTGCGACATCTTAAGTGACATGAATTCTTGAGCAAACTGATATAATTTCCGTCTTTAATGCCAGACTGTGAAGAAAGAATTAAATTTGTATCTTTGTGTTCTTTTTGTAATAAGCTTTAAAAAACCTCACAGAACATGATGGGGTTTGTGTTTCTTTTTTCTTTGCAGGGTCAGACAAAGGAGAAAATGAGACAATGGAATCTTGTAAGTACCAGACACTGCATAGTGTACAGGAAGTTACTTGGCCAGTTTGGAATAAAAATGTAGTTTCTTTTTCTTTAATTGCAGCTAGCAAGCAGACCCCACAGTGTTACCCCAGTTCAATCACATCTGCACGAACAATGATGTTATTTAACCTTGGAAGTGCTTACTGCTTGAGGAGTGAATATGACAAAGCTCGAAAGTGTCTTCATCAGGTATGAAAAACAAATCTCAAGATAGCTTTGGGGACAAATGTGCTTTTTTCAAAGTGCCATTTAGATCACAGCAAATCCTGGTGATTCCATAGCCTAGGCCTATTTGCAGACTTTGCTGAGATGGTGGTTCTCTTCTGTCTTTATGAACCGATCTCTATTAGTAACGTAAAATTAAGGAATCCAAATTTCTTCATGTGTAAATAGTTCAGTACCACTATGGGAAGCACTTTTTCTTCTAGGCTGTATCAAAAGAGTGGAATATGACTAGGAAGCCGTTTCACTTTTTCCAAGTTTGTTTGTGTGTCTGTGTGTTGTTCTTTCTTTTTAATGGCTTAATAGTGATTGTTATATTTCAGAGGAGGAAGTTCTTGAGGGCCTTGAGTTTACTTCTCTCTTATCAGTTATAACTCACCATCTAAGGTATTAACTTTAGGACTGTGAGAACATACTGCAGTGCACTGGAGATATGTTCCTTGCCTGCCTTTTGTCCAAAGAGTTCTCAAGCACTGCTTTTGAAACTCTGTCTTCACTTAGCCTGGCTCATTTGGTCTTTCTTATGGCTGGGACCATCTTTTTCAGTGATGATGTTTGTTTGTCTCTTTTTGTAGCCATTCCTGTCTGTCAGGAAAGACTACTCAAATGATTTGTTGAGATACAAGAGTCTTCCAAATTACTTCACAGTAGTTGTGTAGTGAACAGATTCAAATTCATTGAGGTTCTCAACTGTTTAAGGGAGTTGTCTTCGTTTTTTTTTCTCCCAAGACTTCTTAGGATTGGGCAGGTGTCTGTGTTTGGCCTCTGCAGCATGTGTAAAGCCCAAAGGAGTGTAAGGCCACCTGTGGATGTAGAGTATAGCAGGTGTCTGCATCTGCAATAAATTAATGAATTTGACTTTGTAGCCAAAAATATTTATATATGGAAAGCTAATGATTAATCCCTGTTAACTTTGTATTCTGAACTTTGGAGAAGTGGAGGTTACTTTCTTCACCTGTCATCTCACCAGGAAACCACAATAGATTGGCCTAGGAATTTGTCCTGGGTTCAGCAGTAGCAGTCATTTTTCTCCTTCTTAGTAGCTGGTGCAGTGCTGTGGTTTTGACTTTTTGCCTGTGAACAACACTGATAACACCAACGTTTTTAGTTACTGCTCAAATGTTTACTCTGACCAAGGACTTTCTGAGGCTCATGCTCGGGGGGGGGGGGGGGGGGGGGGGGGGGGGCTGGGAGGAAGCAGAGACAGGACACCTGACCCAAACTGACCAGAGAGGTATTCCATACCACAATACATCATGCCCAGTATATAAACTGGGGGCAGTTACCCAGAAAGGCTAGATCACTGCTCGGTCAGACTGGGTAGCGGTTGGTGGGTGGTGAGCGGTTGGAGCGGTTGTGTTCTCTTCCCTTGTTATTTTCCCTTATCATTATTATTATTGGTGGTAGCAGTAGTGATTTGTGTTACACCTTAGTTACTGAACTGTTCTTATCTCAAGTCATGGGAGTTACATTCTTTCGATTCTCCTCCCCATCCCTCTAGGAGCGACTGAGCTTAAACCATGACAGAATTACAGATTCGTATTAACATGAACATATAGCAGATGGTCCTGCTAACTAGTGTAAAACAATATTTTCTTCTCTCCTTGCATGCGTAAATGTGCTGGAGTGTATTAGTTTGAAAAAGTCTTTAGTTTAGGATTTGTTACGTGTTTTTGTTAGCTCAGATGGTGGTTAACAATCTTGTCAAGGGGCACTTTCTTTAAGCTGGATGTTTCTCAAGCACTTTTTCTCCCCATCCTTTTCTTTTTCAATAAGGCTGCTTCTCTGATCCACCCCAAAGAGATCCCTCCGGAGGCTATTCTGCTGGCTGTGTATCTTGAATTGCAGAACGGTAAGTAAGTTTGGGAATGTTCTACCAACCTGGACATAGGATACAAGGGAAGGTGGGCAGTAATGGTCATTCCTAGTCTTTATAGAGCTGTGACATTTTGAATGACACCCTTTAGGTCCTATCATCTTCATTTTACACTGCTATGGATCCCTGTATCCACACCCTCAATTCCATAGTTTATTGCCATCCTGGTCTTGACTTCCTAAACATTCATCTTCAGAGCTGAAAGCTTCTATGCTTTTTGCAGGAATCTTTGTGCAGGAATCAGCCATCTTGGATAGTCTCTGTAAACCTGTGATGAGGTTTATACTATAAAGAGGGTTTGAAAGGCTTTTCATTAAGACAACTGCAAACCAGGTTTCCCAAGGAAGCCATGCCAAAGCCTGTGTAGGAAGTACTGCAGTGAAGCTTGCAATATTCATAACTCTCTCTTCTGAAACCCTTCCTTCTTTTTGAAGGTTCACTGTGTTTGCATGGAAGAAAAACCCAAACTATATAATGGGGAACTGGAAAGACTGCACTTCAGTTCTGCAGCATGAGCAGACTAGTGCAGCTGTGCTACACTGTCATGGTTGTGGACCTGTGCCCCTTGGTGCTTAATGTCCTCATGCTATGAAATGTTCAGTGTGCTTGTTTCCCTTCAGTTGTCTCGCATTGCAGGCAAGCAGTGCACTCGAGCATTTGTAATCAGAATTGAGACTTCTACAACGCCTTTCTTACAGAGGTATTTCTAAGTCGGAATTTTGGAAACCTTTGTTTCTGCAACAAAGTAGTACAGAGCAGAAAGTGGGATTTACATCTCTCCTTTGAAAATATATAATCAAACAGAGCTACAGGCATTCTTTTTTGTTCTATAAATGGCAACAGAACACTGTATCTCTTCTGAAACAAAAACTTTAGTGAAAGGAAGTACTTGATAAGAGGGAGAAATGTTCTTTCTTTTCAGACTAACAGGTTTTCCCTTAGAGTTTTAAGGTTTAACAAAAAGTAAGTTTTCTATTTACATTGGTGTTTATTTGATGGGCTGTGCATACAATTGAAAATCAGATTATTTTAAAAGCATGTTGTAGAAACCCTCTTGACATTTGCATTACTGTCTATAACATCACATTGTGGGGGCATTTTGTGTGAGATCTAGAGTCTTGCTGTGTGAATGGGAGAGGTGCCCTTCAGGAATTTAGAAGGTGCTCTGGCATCTTCCAGATGTGAGGTGATGTCTTCACTAAGAGTAGGCAGAACCAAGCAATACTATCTTTTCAAATTAAATGTCTAATGCTTTTCATGTCCATGTCACCATTTCACTGAATAGGAAGACTACCACTGTATGTGGCCTGGGCCAAGGGCTCTGTTCTGAAAACAGTGATTTATGGGTCATACAAACGCACTCGGCTTTGTTGGGGCTTTCTTTAATCAGCAGTTGTCTTGTAGGTAACACACAGCTGGCACTGCAGATCATCAAGAGAAACCAGCTTCTCCCTTCTGTGAAGACACTCTCGGACATGCGGAAGAAGCCTGTTTTTCAGCTGGTGCACTCCATCCAGCCTATTCAGATGCCAGCCTTTACCACTGTTCAAAGGAAATGAGGTTTCAACCTCCAGCTGCCCTGCCCACCAGGACTTGGGATTTTGTATAGTTTTTTAACCTATGACACCTGCATACCCCAATTGGTGGAGTGTGTTCATTTATGTAAATTTTTAATAAAACATGGAAACAAAAACGCAGGCTTGGAGGTGTTTCCTTAAAGGAAGGTTGGTATCGGTTTTGAATGTGAGTGGCAGTTTACTTACCAATACAAAGCAGCTAACCAAGCGTGTAATTCAGCACTTTTCAAAGAGACTGGAAGGAAGTGACAGGAAGGAGTACCATTTACCTAGTCGTGTTGGCTGCTGTGTTTTGACACACATGAGCTATGAGTTTGTATTCCTCAAAGAGGCTCTAAGTTAACAGAGCTATGCTCCACTTCCCTGACGCATGTAGGAGTATGGTCCTTGTTGTGGCTTAATCATAGGTGCAGGAGAGCATGCTGGTGTAAGCATCGGGCCAGGTTTCCTTCTATTGTCTTCTAAAGTGGTGAGTGGGGCTAGTGAGCTGGTTGGTAAGTGACCCCTTCTGCTGCTTATAGGCTGCAGGCCATGGACTGCTCCCACAAAGCCCAGGGGCTCTGCCTGCTTCTGCCTCTTCAGCTCAATGGGAAGAACCAAAATGCAGGTTCCCAAAAAGGGAAAGGTGCAAGAGGTGACTGGTCAGCAAGGACAAAACTCAGTGCAGCTGCTCAGCCTTTGCCAGCAGAGCAAGGCCATAGGGGTGAAGGACAACAGGCAGCAGGCAGTACGTGCTCCTAAGCGACCAGTGCTGGGAAACACTGTTGCTTCAGCAACATGAGGGTTATCAGTTTTGTGTTGGGTTTTATTTTTTAATTCTCCTGGGGTTTCCTTTGCCCTGAAGGAAGGTGTAATGGTGCAGGTACAACAGCTGTAAGAAACAGGATTTGCGTTTAGGTCTGGTTGGTTTTTTTTTCTTTTTCAATGCGGTTTTTACTTTAGAATAATACCTCTTCCAAAAGCATTTTCTTCCTTTTGCTTGAACCAAGAGGCTCCAACATAGGAGCATAACCAAGGCCCTGCTAATTGCTTATGGTGAATGAGCATAGGAAAAGAGAGAAGTGATCGTGCCTTGAGACATAGTCCAGCTAACCTGAGCCCAGCATGGAGGGTAGCATCTCTCCTCACTTCCTCTCCCCAGATAGTTTGTACCATTTCAGCTACTCTTTGACTTTGCCCAGATAACCTCCAGGGTAGAGCTGGGGTAATACCTTATCTCCCTGTGCTGCTGGCAGTGTACTTTGCCTCCAGCCATCACCAGGAAGGGCACTTTTCCAAGCAGCCGTTTAGGCTGCAGGGCCCTAAGTCTACTCACAGTAACTTGAGCATTAGGTAGTGCAGCTTTGCTCAGGAGAGGAAGCCTGTGGGACAGTCCTGGATTTGTCCCCAGGAGCTTGACCAAACAAGCCACAAGTGACAGAAAAGTGTATTAAACAATGTACAAGTGGGTGTCCTTTCAGCAAGAAGCTCGAGACCTGCTACTATCTTCTCCTCTGTTAGTTTCTCTGCTTTTGAAGGCTTTCAGAGTAATGCCCATGTAGCTTTTTCAATAGCTTTTCCAATAGCTTTTCTCTCACTGCAAGAGGTAGCACTGACTCTGGCCTCATGTAGAGGCAGTTTAGAAATAGTAAGAATTTAAAAGAAATATGGAAAAAAAGTACATAGAGATCACCTTTCTGAAGGGGAAGAATAGAGCCAATACATCCCTCAAGCCAGAGTAGATTGACTGATTAAACACAAAAAGGTTAAAGATGCTCCCTGTGTGATCAGGCCCTGAATAGAGAAAATTCCTCTCTACCCTCCCCCCTGTCCCGGAATGCAGGGCATTCACATGCAGAAATTACTGAGTCCCAGCAATGCTCAGCTCCCCTCAGGGCTCCAGGAAGGATGGATGCAGGTGTTGTTCCCCAGATATCCCACATCTCATGGCAACTGTATTTGCATGGGAATAGGAGCATTCAGCCCAGCTCCCTCATGACAAAGCCTGTTGCACTGACCACAGCATCACTGTAGTTTCCTTTCTTTCTCACCCTCGGGCTGCAGCACTTCTAGAGAGGAGTGAGCAGTGGTGCTGACATTCAGCTGCGGGGTGCATAACAGAAGTGGGGTGTGTGTGTGTGTGTGTGTGTGTGTGTGTGTGTGTGTGTGTGTGATGTCAGAACACATCCAGAAAGGAAGCAGTTAAGGGCCAGCCTGTCTCCTCTCACAGTCCACTTTGCCTTTTCCCTCAGTTGCTACCCATGGTGGAAATTCAGTCAGTAACCTTCATTCTCTCAAGCCATCTTCTTACCCTGCTCACCATGTCTTCTCACCTTTTCCAAAGTAGCAGCTTTTTAGCTCAGCAAGATATCACATAAGCCTAGAAAAACTGCATGGAGTACAAGTGGTGAGCTCAGTATCAAATCCATTTCCCCCAGTTGTGACAGTGAGGCTGGGTTTTTAATAGACCAGACACTCAGAGCTTGACCAAATCATCAAAACACTGTGTGTTGATTTTTCTATTTCATACATCACCATTTCTCCTCCTTTCTCCTCTCAAAGCAGGTGCCTCTGTTAAGTTTCCAGTAGCCCTCATCCAGAGGAAGCCAGTTTCAGGTTGAGACAAGTGTTTTCTTTAGTGCATCCCGACAGAAAGGTTAGCCTGGGCAATACAGAAACACACACACACACACACACACACAGAGGTTTGCCAGGAAAAAAACTCCTCACATTTATTTGATTAAACAAAAAATAAACTGCATAGGAACATTTTAAAGTCCAGAGAGACACTGACTTTGTTTTAAGGCTGCCAGTAGCTGATACATCATCTCCTTGCTACATCCTTCAGCCTTCCCTATGGACCACAAAGATACATTCAGAAGCCTCCATTAACACAAGGGTTCTAACATTTTTGCTTACTCTATGTAAAAGTTTGCACATAACCTGTCATGCTCAGCATCTGAAAATCATGTCGCTTTTTATCCAAGTAGTAATGTCATTGATGCCTTTTTTGGAGCATGTAAGTTCTTGTCACTGCCAGTCTCATTATCAATTATGATAAAAAAGCTCTGAGCAGCTCATTAAAAGCAGAACGCTACCTGTGCTGCTGAGACATTATCATTAGGAGAGCAACAGCATCAATCACTACAGTAGGAAAGAAACAACTGCAACAGAAGAGGGAACTACAAAACCAAATCGGCTCCAGATGCCAAACATCTACGGACTGATCAAGTCCTTTCAGGTCCTGATGCAAACCTGCACTGAGGCAACACTGCTCAGAGAGTGGTAATGAAGCTTTGTAAGATAAGGCCATACATCCACAATTACATGGTAAGAGGAACATGCAATAACACTGGTTGCGTGTAGATGACCCCAGTTTTGTTGGAGGCTGCCAATCTGTTTGACTGAAACTTCACCCTCACTACTCCAATGAATTGTGCACGAACCAGGCAGCACATGACAGGTAATGCACAGTACAAACAAGAGTCACAGTAAGAAACCCCCACCAACTCAGGTGACTACACACACCTTACGAACTATTTAAAAACTCTTTAGTCATTTTAACAAAGGAACTAAAAACAAAACCCAGAAACAGACATCTCTCCCTGTGAAGGAAAAACTACTACATTGGCTGAAGAGTACTCTACAAACCTATAAAAGGACTTATTTTTCTTTTTTAATCTAGTCTGGTAGTTCAAAAGGAGAAGTTACTTAACTACATCACTATACAGACACTTAACATTCAGTCAGTAAGGCTCTATGAAAAGAGCTTAAAAAAATTATCTACCTGAGTTTGTAAGTTGATACAATCATTAATAGAAGGTCTAAGACCATGCAGGTACACAAAGCATTTTTAGAACCATTATTGGTTAAAAAATGATGGAACAAGATGCCAGTCTGGCTCGTTCACCCGTAAGATCACTTAGAGACATCAACGTACATTTTCCACCAGAACATTTACCAAAACCAACGCAGCCTATCATTACTAGGGGTCTCCTGTACCCACTGCTGTCACCCCCCAGTATGAGCAGGGGAGGAAAAAAAAGTTTTGTCAACATAGTAATCTGAAAATGTGCTTCTGCAACTTCACAGGTAAAACAAGGGGCACATCGCATGTCACTATTCAAGTTGCATAAAACCCCACCATACTGGTTTTAAACTGCCTTCCTGAGAATGAACCTGAACTGCCCTCCAGGAACAGGAACCTGGTTGCTTTGTCATGGTGGAAAAAATCACATTGAGTCAAGAAAGCTGCTAATACAATCACCAGGTCAAAATAAAATAAAAATAAAATAATTAGGATCTTATTCCCTTCAAGCATTTGGTATCGCATTTGTGTTTACAGCGCTCAGAATGTTCGTCTTTCCGAACAGGACATAGTTGTAGGCATGCAAAGTTTTTCTCTTGTAGAGAGAAGACCTAAAGGCCTTATGGACATTAGAACACTGCAAATGACCATGAAGTGTGCATCACATCAGCCAGTAGTGTCATAATACTGAAAAAGTTTACATTTCCATACTTTGTAGTGAAAACAGAACAAACTCAAAGTGTTTTGGTATCTCACTCTAGTTCACCTGGGTTTATTTACAGATCATCTCTAGCAAGGACAGCTTAAAGTTTCCATGGGCAGGCAGCAAAAACAAAAGCAAACAAAAGCAGTTACCACATTGTACACACTTAGTATCTCTGTTTAAACTGAAATGCTTGTCCAACAGGCAGGATGAATCCTTCCCCCAGGCAGATTCTCCATAATTTCTCAAATCTGTCTGATGCTAAATTGAGGTAGATGATTTACTTCTGCAAAGTGAGGTAGAACTTCAAGAAAATAGTGGCATCTCTAGTTGTGCATTTTGTACCAAACTAGGTTTCAAACTCCCAAGGACTCAAAGACCAAAGGTACAATATTTGTCTAACACAAGTACCAGTGTTCGTTTTTTTATACAGCTCCAAACTGTTTGTCTAAATATCTCTACTTCTAAATACCCTATTACCTTTTGGCACCATTTGGCTTACACTCCTTCAAAAATAATAAAACACTTTGGCACAATTTACTTCTTTTAAACCAGAACTGAACAAAGAAATCTTATGATCACAGTTGGGGCAAGATAAGCCAAGAAGCCTGCTCTCTTCAGAAATTAATACTGGTTTAACTGTAATGTAATAAACTGGACCCATTTACCTGCAATTCCAAGGGAATGCCACATCCACATGCCTTGTATTTTCTCCCAAGCTGATTACATCTGGCCCCAATATGCTAACTAATGACAGTTTTCAGGTGTTGCCTTCCTTCACTTTCTTTACAAGTTTAAGGCTTATGGGCTGACCTAAATCAGCTGTATTTAATAGATACTAAATGAAAAAAAGTGTATTATCTGAAGGACCTGCATTACCAAGTACTGAGTCTGCTTCAGTTGGCTACTGAAGTGCCTTCTCAAATAGTTCTGAGAAAGGACAAGATGGCTTCACAGGCTGAACCCAAAGCAGCTATCCTGACTGAGGAAGTTTACTGAGAGCTACTGGTTTAACCTGGCATAGTGAAATTCCTTTGGGAGTTCAGTAGGCAGCTCTGTCACTCAAATCTGTTGTTCCCCAGTGTCAGAGCTAAGGGAAAGAAGCACATGCTTACCTCTCCCTTCTCCAGGTCATTTCCACTATTAAGATTACTCTGAATGCTTGTTCAGTTTGAAATCCAGCCTCAAAGCCTTGCTTTTTCTCCCTGCATGTAAGTATATATGTTATGATACTGGGCTATGTATGTTATGATACTGGGCTATTAACCTGAGAACATGCATGGAAAAAAGAGCAAGGTTTGAATGTCATTTAAATAAGTATTACTTTTTAAAAGCCCCTATGAGGCATCTTATGTTGGCATTGTATATCACCGCTACTTATTTTCATTGCATATAAAACACACCATTTTATAAGCTACACTACCACTTTTCAATGAGACCAAGTGTGCTTAGCACTATCTATGACAAAGATAAGGAATTATTTGGGGAAAGCTAAATAGTCTTGTTTTTAAAACGAAAAAGCTCCCCAAGATGTGAGGTCGAACACTTGAGGTTTGGTCTGTAAGCAAATCACACTGGATTAAATAGACAGCAACTTAGAGTTAGTCATTCTGCTTCCTGACAGAGCTGGACTGGGGATTTGTGCAATGGCTCCATACAAAATAGCAAAAGGCAACTTCAGTGTCTGTCACCTTCTATGTGGTGCAGCCTGCAGAGGGGCAAGAAGGTTTCTGCAGTTCAACATAATCCTGAATGCATACTTAACTTCTTTAGTTAAAAAAACACCTCCCTTCTAGCCCCAGAGAAGGGGGAACCCAACAAGCATTAAAGCACAAGAATATTTCTAGTGCACTTTAACACTGTCAGCCACACTGGCAAAGGTATCAAAAGACCTGGCATTTCTATTAAGACATGATAGGATAAATGCAAGGACACTCCAAACTAAACGTTAAAGCTTTTTAAACCAGTTTTCTTTGGTATCTATATCTTTCAGGCTATTAGGTTTTTACAGCCCAAGCTGAATACCATTCTTGGACTGAATAATACAAGACAAGTGTGGATATCTGTCACAACTGTAGGTCACTCCCAAGAAGCGAGGCGTGTATACAAGCAGAACTTGACAAAGTTGAAGGTAAACTAGTTTTCTCTCATACCCATATTTTGGAGTGGCTACAGCAATTTAATGACAGACATCTGTATAAAGATTATCCTTTAAAGACTATTTTTAAACTATGTTATCCTAAGATTAAGCCTAACTGAAACACACTGCTTTGAAGAGCTTGCTTCCTTGAGGCTTTGGCTTAAAGACAGCACAGTTATTTTATCTCACTGAAGTTAGGTGTTCTTTCCTCACCCTTCTTTCAAAAGAGGTTATGCCATCTCATGAATCTGTCCAGTTCTTTCTGGTCCTTTAGTTTAAGCCTCCTCTACGGCAGCCATCTGTCTGCACACATCATGGGGATTTCTACAAAGGCCAGAAAGTTAACACTCCTCAGAGGGGAAAAGCAGCAAGAAGGAAAGTGCACCTTGTGATTTCTCACAAACTTGTAAAGAGCCGTTCAATCTCAGGTCACTTTTGTGCATGGTGGCTGGCAGAGATGAACCCTTTTCTTGAAGGATGGTTAAGGCTTTTTGGACTTTTTGGTAACAACCACATTGACGTTTCAGACATGATCTCTTGCAAGCAGTAAGGTAAATCCCATGGCATTTCCAAGCTTAAGAGTACTGATACATGAATTTTTCCATTGCAGAGACATGGAAAAGCCCTCTGTTCCCTACTTTAACCATTGCTAATTGCCACCAAAGGCCTTATGCAGAGCATGAAGCAACAGCTAAACTGGAAAGTGAGACATTGAAGAATACAAAAATACTTCCAGGGACTCAGTCACATTTTGCTAGAGAGATCTCTATTCTCCCCAGATGTTTCTGCTTCTCCAAAAAGCTATTTTTATATCCCTGAAAAGGCCAACTTCCTCCTGCCTCCAAGCTTTAAAGGATCACATACGTTTATTTTACACAAAATTCTTTGGTACTGCCCTGGAAAAAACAGAGTGAGGTTTCATCTTGACGCAGTTTGCCTTATGCTGGTACTGGTAACTTTTCACTAGGATCTGTAGCAAGAGTTACATGGAGCTACAACTCCACCGGACCTTAAAAACTACAGCAGACCTTCCTGAATTTTTCAGTCCAGCTCTTTGGGGAAGCCAGATGAAAAAAAAAAAAACAAACAAAAAAAAACCCACAAAAAACAAACCCCAAAAACTTTTGTCATTGACAGTTACTGCAATCCTCTTTAAACACACACAAAAAACTTGCTGACTTCTCCAAAACACACCCTGAATCTCCAAAGCTATGCTGATTTCTTACTTTTGGAAAAAGGTATCACTTCTGTTCTAGCAAATCCAAACATCATTCTCTTAAAGTCTTTCTATAGGGAGGGGCTAAAAAAAAAAAAAAAAAAACCTAGTCATTTAACAAGAAATTAAATCAAAAGGGTTTGATTTTCCCTGCTTCAATGCTCCTTGCATCCTCTTCTGCTACCCAGATTAAGTGGAATGATAAAATACACAGTAACTTTTAAACTCACTTAAGCTTTCAGGTTAAAAGGGTAAAAAAAAAAAAAAAAAAAAAAAAAAAAAGAACTACTAACTGATGGGGTACATTAAAGGAAGCCTTGCTTTTCTCCTAAACTTTACAACAACCGCACCAAACCATTAAAATGAACAATTTGGTTTAAACTTAAAGAATTTTTGTGCATTTTCTTCAGCTTCAATTTGTGCTGTCGGATTACTGTGTTTCAGAAAAAAACACACAGAAATGCCAAAACCCAATAATAATACAAACTTGCTCTTCCCAGCGAGTGAATCCCACTCACTGTCACAAAATGTTCCAAGTCATCTGGGAGCAAGATGCTGTGCTCACCGATAAATCAAACACACTGAGGTATAAAAAGGAGAACAGGATAAAGTTCTCTGCTGCAGCAGCAATCAAACAAAACAAAAGTGTCCCCGTCCCGTCACCCCCCCCAAGAACTGCAATATGGTCAAGAACACAAATTCTCTACAAACACCTACTACCATTTTCTCCATTAAAAAAGTTACATAGAGCCTTTTTTGGCTTTGTCTACAGAACCCGCCACACAAACCACCTAATGTGCACAGCAACACTTGTTTGTGCATGAAACCCCATTGGGGGTTGAAAAAAAGAGGTAAAACATTCTGAACTGTGAGTGTGTGGGGATGGGGACAAGGGCAAGAAACCAGGGAGGGAAGGGAGGACAATGAGGTAGATAGAATTTAAACTTCACAGGCTCACTCCCTGCACAGAAGATAAGTACATTCATCTGTAAAAAAAATTAAAGATGAGGTAGGTTTGAATTAACGTTGTATTTCTTTTTTTTTCTTAGAAGAATTTCCCTGAGACAGTTTCTTCCTAATTCAAACACCGATTAGAAGATGAGAATTCGATTGTTTCCAAAATCGACCACAACAATCATGCCATCAGGGGTGACAGCTATACCTGAAGGACGGTCCATCTGACCAAAGCCACTTCCCTGAGTACCAAACTTGCATAAAAAGCTGCCATTTGACTCAAATATCTGCACCCGGTGGTTCCTGGAGTCAGCCACGATGATGCGCCCCTCTTGATCCACTGCCACTCCCTGTGGGCGCAGAAACTGGCCATTCCCAGTGCCCTCCGAGCCCAGGAAGCGTGCCGACTGGCAATCCGGATGGATGACCAGAAGGCGATGGTTGTTGAAGTCTGTTACTACCAAGTGGCCCTCGTGATTGAAAGTCACACCTCGGGGGGAATCAAAGTGCTTCCAGAGTGCCCCTTCAAAGCCATACTTGTTCAGAAACACACCATCTGGCCCGAATAGCTGAACACGATGGTTCCTTGTATCAGAGACCAGGATCTTGCCCTCTGCGTTGACAGCCACATCCCATGGGTAATTGAATTGCCCATTCTTTGTTCCTTTTTCCCCAAACTTCAGAATGAACTGCCCCTCGAACGTGAAGATCTGGATGCGATGATTGTCCTTGTCAGCTACAATGATGCGACGCGAGATGTCGCAGGCCACACCGGCAGGGCGATCGAACTGGCCTGGCCGGGAGCCCAGTGTGCCAAACTTGTGGTGGAAGGTCCCACATGGTTTGAACACTTGGACACGGTTATTACTCCGGTCAGCAACAATGATGTAGCCTTCTTTGTCTACGCTAACTCCCCAGGGGCGGCAGAGCTTGCCATCGCTGTCTCCCTCACTGCCAAAGGACAGCCCCGGCAGTCCAATGCCGATGTAGCTGCGCCCAGATTTCACCACAACTTTGAAAGGGCTGCTCTCAATGTGTTGGTTGCACATCATCACGGACACCAGGTGCTCCCCCTCCAGCTGTGGACGGTAGCTGACCAGGTAGGTTCCATTCTGCTGGTCACTGACATCTGCCCCAAAGAGGTTTCCATCTGGGCCCATCACCACCACAGAGATCATGTCACCTCCTGAGAGGCGAGGCTCACCATCATGGTCATAGCCTATCACTGTGAAAGAGGCCACTTTGCCCTGCAGTGCACGCTTGAGGCCTTCCCCAGTGGCTTTGGTCAGAGGAGCAAAAGCCCCACTGCTGACAAATCCCATTGATTTAATGGCCATATACAATGCCTGGTCAGGGGGAGTGAACATGATCCTGTCATCTTCCTGTGGCTGGAGAAAGCCTCTCACATTCTTCAGTTCCTGTACCTGAGCCAGCATGCGGTCCCGAGCCAGGAGAATATCCATAGTACGGCCTTCCTCCAGGACCTGCTGAACAGCACTAATGGTGTTGTCCAACTTATTTAGGTTCTGACGTAACTTCTCGACTTGCAAGTAGAGGGACTTAGCCTTGACTTGACGAATCTTTTCCACCTTACAGGGGACAAGGAGGGAGAGAAAAGCACATTTACATCAGGAAAGACAACCCATAATGCAAACATTCCATAATGTCACCCTTCTACATAAAAACTGGTTGTGCAGTTGTTTCAGTGTTGTGACGCACAACTGCGGGACAGGACTCTAAAAGCCATACTGCAGACAAGCAGAAATAAGGGAAAGGTATTATTTATCCAAATTCAGGATTAATCTCTCCCACCCTCCAGCCCACATCATGCATTCTTACTCTGCATGATCTGCTGGAGTGCCATTTGAAAGAAAGTCACCTGCTTACTAACAGTGTTTTGCTTCCCCAAATGCTATTCTAATCACAAGGTACTTGACAGATCATCCAAAGGTACATCTTACTTAGACTCCAGGGGGGACAGGCAGGCTCTCAAGGAAGAGCAGAGACTGAGACTTCTCTAACCAGAACTGAGGCCAATTTCAGAAGGTAGGCTGCTATCACATAAAGCTAAGGATATGAGTCAGCATCAGCTACTGCACAGGGGCTCTTGCCATTCCCCTACCTGTCAGGGCTGTGTTCATGTGACTGGACAATACCAGACATATCTCCAGAGATTTGTGGGGTCCAATCAGTTTAATATTTTACTGCAAATTGGGGCAGTTATGCTGAGCTAGTGCTTTATAACAGGAAACTTTATCATGTCATTTCAAATGACAGAAGGCCACTACCAGTCCCCACCTGGGGGGTCTGAAGCCGAACCAAAAATGGTTTGCTTATAACTATTTTATATAGGCCTGTGTATATCTTCACTTGTGAAAAACCACTTTAGACCATCTGGCAAAGACACCTGCTGTGTAAAACTAACCAAATATGAAATTGCTTTATTGTTACAAAAATACTTTTCCTGCTTGGCTGCAGTACAATACCAGAAATGTGTTTTAAGGAGGGACGGCTCACTGATGACTGCTTGGTTATACACTGACTAGATAACAAATGTACAAACATGCTATTTCACTTAGGGTTAAGGCATGCATCAGAATGCAAAATAAAAAGGAAACAAATGCTTCCTCCAACACATTTCCAAAAGAGATTTAATCTTAAATCACAACTTAATCTGGCCTCATCTTTGGTACTCAAAACTATTCACTAACATGCTTCACATGAAGGCTTAATATACTCAGCTGTTTTTGCTAGAATGGTTTATCACCACAACCAAGTTTCCTTCTTAATGTTTTATATAAACTGAAGAGAACTTGCTCTCAGTGCAGATATTCCACTAAAGCGGATTTATGCAGCCTCTCAAGATACAAACTGCACAGGGGCAGCTCTTCCTTTTCACTAGGAATACCTCAAGAGATAGCTGCCAAGCTTCCTGGGGAAGGCTAACAGTGGAAAGTGAACTCGTGTCCCTCAATCTAAGTACCTCAGAAAAAGCAGCATTAGAAGTACAGTAACTATAAAAAGTACAGTTTTTACCTTGCCACTGGCACCTACAACAAAGCACTCCTGGCTGGAGAGGGACACTGCTTTGAGAATAGTTTTTTAGGTGTGGGAACAATGGAAGTCTTGCAGAATTTCTATCAGTCTTTCTAAACAGGACTCAGCACATAAGAGCTTGACTCCTTTCCTTTGTTTATGAGAAGTGGATCATTAAGAAAACCCATATACTAGTTCTACAGCAACATTAAAGAGGTTTTAAAGACACTCTTTAAATAATGTGTTTAAAGGTGATGTCTTCTCTCTCAGGTCAGTACCAAGATATGAGGCAGAGGGAGTGCCAACACTGCTTGTGGGACTGAGCATACAGCAGTCCTTATACAGCCAGTTTCTCAGATAAGAAATATCTACAGCACAAAACCAACCAAGGCCAGAATCCAGCATCCTACCTACAGCAAAATGAGCTCAGAGTAAACCACAGTGTTTCAATTCACTGTTCCTTTGGAGGAATCTAGCCATGCACTAGTTAAAAAACATGCTTTCAATTTTGAGAAGGTACATGTCAGCAGTTCACATAACAAATGTAAGGTGCCTACCTTCCAGAGCAGTTCACACTCCCGCTCTTCCAAGGCCTTCTTATGTCTAGTAGTCACTACTTTGACTTCAGACTGTACCACCTTCGCTTTCATCTCAACCTGCT
This sequence comes from Pezoporus wallicus, assembly GCF_028554395.1. Taxonomy (NCBI): domain Eukaryota; kingdom Metazoa; phylum Chordata; class Aves; order Psittaciformes; family Psittacidae; genus Pezoporus; species Pezoporus wallicus. Next base: position 179,535 of record NW_026636425.1, on the reverse strand, counting down.
CTGCCACAGCCTGGGCCTGCTCAATACTCAGCTGGGAGGGAAGTAAATAAAAATTAAAAAACAAACAAACAAACAAACAAACAAACAAAGAAAGTTAGAAAGAAACCAATCAGAAATGCATCAGAAGCCAGACTGTTTACATTTCACTGTCCTTCAGGTGAAGGCATGAAGTGACAACTCTCATTTTTTTACCACACCTTTACCTATTTCATATATGACAGCTTGAAAACAATTAATACAGCTATACATACACCCATATGAAGACAGGCTGAGAAAGTTGGGGCTGTTCAGCCTGGAGAAGAGAAGGCTGCGTGGAGACCTCATAGCAGCCTTCCAGTATCTGAAGGGGGCCTATAAAGATGCTGGGGACAGACTCTTCATTAGGGACTGTAGTGATAGGACAAGGGGCGATGGGTTAAAACTTAAACAGGGGAAGTTCAGACTGGATATAGGGAGGAAATTCTTTACTGTGAGGATGGGGAGGCACTGGAACGGGTTGCCCAGGGAAGTTGTGAAAGCTCCATCCCTGGCAGTGTTCAAGATCAGGTTGGACAGAGCCTTGGGTGACATGGTTTAGTGTGAGGTGTCCCTGCCCATGGCAGGGGGATTGGAACTAGATGATCTTAAGGTCCTTTCCAATCCTAACTATTCTGTGATTCTATTACATGGAGTTTACACCTTCACTGTACCATGCACCAACACCACAGGACTAAACTCCCTGTGCAATTCCAGCAAGCAGTTAGTACGAACTCAAACAGGAGACTTAGACAGAAATTTATACTCCCATTTTCCCCACACAGAGAATCCAGTTTGTTTTCTCCCTCAAAATGATTCAGAACATTGCTATCTGATGGTTCTGCTTCTACTAAGAAATGACACTGTAAAAAAGTGACTGTGTTCTCCATGCATCTGGAGATTCACAGAAATACCCCTAGAAGAATGTGAAGTGAATCAACTTCAAAAGAAAAAAAAACAAAGATTAGATAGCTATCATTAAACAGCACTCAGTTTTTCACACTGTATTGGTTTAAGCACAGCTGGCAACTCAGAACCACGCAGTTCACTCCCCGCCCTTCCACCCCCCACCCCCACCCCGGGAGAATCCAAAGAATGCAACTCCCACGGGTTGAGATAAGAACAGTTTAGTAACTAAGGTATAACACAGATCACTACTGCTACCACCAATGATAATAATGATAAAGGAAATAACAAGGGAAGAGAATACAACCGCTCACCACGCGCCGACCAACACCCAGTCTGACCGAGCAGTGATCTAGCCCTTCTGGGTAAACTGCCCCCAGTTTATATAATGGGCATGACATGCTGCGGTATGGAATACCTCTTTGGCTAGTTTGGGTCAGGTGTCCTGTCTCTGCTTCCTCCCAGCTTTCCCTCCTCCCTGGCAGAGCATGAAACTCAGACTAAACATTACTGAGCAACAACTAAAAACAGTGTTATCAGTGCTATTCCCAGGCTGAAAGTCAAAACCACGGCACTGCACCAGCTACTAAGAAGGAGAAAAATGACTGCTACTGCTGAACCCAGGACACACACCTTGGACAGAGACCAAATTCCCTCCAATATAGCTCAGTAATGTTAGTATTTTAAAAACATTCCATAGTAGTATTCCGCAAATACACAGAATGCATCTGGAAGGAACAAGTCTCATTTCTCCCCTCATATGAAAAAATATTTCTTTGCAAAAATCCTTTCCAAACTGTTCTCAGTTTCAGAAAACATTACACAAAGAGCCATGAAAATAAGCTTGGATATTAGTTTTTAAAGACAACATTTTAGATAGACTTTTTACCACCTTTCCCTCACTCTCATACAAGGAGCCACTCCACAACACACTGTTTCAGACTAGGCAGACCAGAGAATGCTCTTGCAGAAAGCACCTCCGATCTTTAGAAATGCAGGCTTGATAAAGTTGGCAAAAGTAATTTAAAGGCTGTAAAACATCCTCAGTTTAATTCTGTGTATGAGTATGTATTGAAGCTGATGCTACTCAATGTGATCCAGCTTCATCTAGAAAGTCAGATGGGATTTTTGTTATCTTTCATGGTATTTTCAAAGTCTGATCTGACAAGTTCAACAGCATCTAGATTATGCCAAGGAGAACACTAAAACCCCGAAGTGCACTGTTACTTGGACGTTTTCATTCCAGGTAGTTATTTTGAACTAATTTGAGTTTAATGTATTTTTCCAGGTCACGTAGGAATAAAGAACTAAAAGAAAAGGAAGACTATCTGGGTCAGGTGACTAGCATCTGGAGACAAGATAAGGACAACCCTGAAAAAAATAAGACAAGGCAAAGTTTCTGATCTTAAATCCAAAGAATTCTCTTGCAAACTGGCAGAAGAAAATAGGAGTGCTACTTGAGAGCCCCTCTGCAGCACAGGGCTAAGTAAAAGGAGCATGCCTTTTAGCTGTTCCTCCTTTGTGCAACTCACAGGTCACTACATTTTTAACAGGGAATGTCTTCAAAATCATGGACAGCCTAAATATCCCACATCCCACTGGAGGAAGATGTGACCTGCCTTCACACAAAGCTTCTGGCAGACAAATTTAACTCAATGCTTCAAGTTGACAGAAAGTGAAAAATCTCATTAAAACAATTAGCAAAGCAGAAACGAAGTCACAGTTGGCCACAGATCAAGGCTTCATAAAAGCCAGGAAGTCTCAGTCCTAGCTAGAAGAGTCCACATGTAGGAATACTGCACCTCTATCAACTCTGCTTTGCCATTCAAATACAGAACCTACTGCAGGGAAAAGGTATGTATTTCTTCCAATACAGACCTGGATTCTTGTTAACTACAGCAAAACACTCTTCCTCCTCTTGGCAAAGAGAAATAGGTAGAAGTGAACCATAGGGAACCATGCTATCCAGTCATATTCCAATTCTAGCAAGCATGTCTGTGAAAGCAGAAAGGTCTTTATTTGCTTATTTGAGCTTTTTATACAGCACTGAACATTAAATAGCTAAAAGCAATCTCAGTTCTTCACTAAAATCAGAGTCCACCTTTCAGGAACTCCACAGCAGGAGAGGTATTAATTCCCTGGGGATGTTGTGATCCTTCAGCCATAGGAACCAGTTATGGTAGGGTAAGTCACTACACTTAATAACGCAAAGTTGTGATCAACAACTCCTACCATCATCTCAATTTATTTTTACTTGCCCGACACTGAATAGCTTAGTATTTTGGGCATCCTTCACTGATCTAAGGCAGGATGTTCAGGATATTGGTAAAGCTTTGGCAAAATTCACATGATCCTGCACTCTTCCAAAACAGGCTAAAAGAGCCTGAACAGCATCAAAGGCACAGCAGCAGGCAGTGGTATGATGATGGGGCACAGCGGTAGGCAAGTTACCTATCTGAAGCAAAAGCCAAGAGCTTTCAGTACAACTTTAGGGAGCCTTCTTTACATGGAAATCCCTTGTTCTTTTTGATTGCTGTATGATATTCACAGCTTCATCATGATAACTCTCTCCAGCTGTTCTGCAGGCATTTCCTGTGCAGAACTTGTCTCTTTTTAAAGAAAAGCAGCTTTTACAATACACACTCCTCATGCTATGTCATCATTATTCCAGTGCTAGTGAATGAGATAAGCAAGTTCACACATTTGGGAAACAGAAGACAAGGCCTGTGTTTAGCAAAGAACTGGGCTACTGAATTTGAGGTGAACAACAATTATTGCTTCCTGATGTTGGCCAATTACAGTAAGTCGACCTCTGCAGCCATATCTGTTTCACTTGTGACTTCTCAGGGGCCCAAACCCCATTTTATTAGCGATGTCACCAGTATCTTGTGTTAAAAAACAAAAGGACTTTGCAACATGTTTTGTAAAGTTTAGGGTTTAAACCAGTACTTCCAGTTCCTCAGAGTAAACTTTAAGTAACAGTGTTTGTGCAGGTGGTATGTTCCAGAGGGCCCTAACAAATGGAAACCTTGCATCTAGAGCTTCCTAAGGGGCAGAAAAGCTTGTTTCCCATGCAGGAAAGCAATGCAGATATCCATCACTAGTAGCTGCAACCAACACGTTTCTGAACGTCTTCCTCTTCTCTATAGACCTACCCAAATAGCAACAAACAATATTCAGAACACACACTTTAGCAGCAGAGGACAGAGGCATGAGGTATTAACTGTGCTTTCATGTTTCAAAGCATTTAATGAGGGTTATTAAACGTGCATGTCTAAGTTTTTATTCTCTGGACATTTCATACAAACACCTTTGTTAACACCTCAAGGAGGCTATTCCTGCAATTCATACATTATTTTACATCTTATTAGACCTAGCTCTGCATAAACATAACTATACGTAAAGGGTCATTGGCACTCAGTGCCTACACACAACATGCTAAACTAAACACTCCTAGGACAAAAACTAGTAACAAGCTTGCTCCCATGGCTCTGACATGGCAACGGATGCTACAACACTAAACTATGAAGAAGCCATCTACAAGAGCCAGTAGCAGCTAAGCAGTATCATAGAACATGGCTGCACTTACGGATATCTGGGCTGACTACAGAACAGCCCAAATTGGGATTTGCCATTTTGTACAACAGCAGGTTTCAGCCATTTTCCACATCTTCCGTCTTCTATTGGTCATTAGGAACTGGAGCTTCAGGTTAGCAGAAAAGCCTTTTCACAATTTAGTCTTAAATATTGGAATATTTAAACATGGTGTTCTAGAAATATCAGTACTCCATGTTTTCACTAGTGCTGCTTTTTTAAATGAAAAATTATGACTGGGAGCACATAACACTCCAGGAGAAAGAAACATTACAAAGCATGTGTTCTGACAGCCTACAAACTACAGAGCTATCATGAAGGTTCTGATGCCCTCACTGCAGGGCTTCCATAGTTCAATACCCAAATTAAATCAGTATGTCCAGTTATGTCAACACAGCACACAGCTACTTAACAGAGCCTATTAATCCAGATGTTGAGCCATGGTTACACCAATTCAGTTTAGCAAGTTATCCATTTGAAAAAATTGCAGCAACAACATGCCACTGTGGCAATGCCATGAGATACGTAAAGGCTGCTTATGTGAACTGTATTGCAACTCATCAATGCCAGCTCTGTTAAAAACATCTTTAAGATTCTTTATCTAAACACTGGGGAATGTGGCATCATTTTTCAGGCATTAATTCCAGTATTCAAGTTTGCTGCTCTCAAGTTTTCTAATGAAGGTGCCAAGTGTCTGGAGAGAAAGTTCAAACTTGAAAGTGAAGTTTGTTTTCTTCAGACGAATCCTTCAGTATTTCAGGGGTGAATGGACCACAGGTAATGGCTAAAGAACTGTAAATGCATACTTGCCTACCTCACTATGGAGAATTTACACTTAAAGGAATTTAAGAGGAAGTTAATCCTCATTAGAGGAAAAAACCTTTGAGATTAATATTCTCTGACAAACACCTCTCTAGCTTTTAAAAGCACACAAACTACAAAAAAGCTTAAGGAAACCTTTCCATATCTCTCAAGTAAGCCCTCTTCCACCAGATGGAAGGTGCTCCATCCCTAACTCGTTTGGTTTTTAGCTCCTTATGGTAACAAAGGCTTGTTTCCCAGACCTTTTCAAATTACTTATGACTGTTTCAGAGCAGGATAAAGCAACCAGAACATAATAGCCAGCATCAAGAACTGGATATAACCTTCTTAATGTTCTTATACTTAAAAATTAACTGCAAGATCATATACAAAATACAGTTGCAGTAAATATACTAGGATTAACAGGCTTAGTTAACAGTGGCTTTGCAGTAATATTGGTGCAGCGATAGAACTCCATAGTAACTGGACCAATGTAAAGGTTTCAGGCCAAACACGTAAACCACTTAAACTCACTTGAAGAAAAATTCTCACATGAAGAGAATTTAAAGAGAAGCTTTGATGAAGGGGAGGGCTAGAAGTTAACTCCTATCAAAAGCTGACAATCACTTTGATTTGTACTGTAAGAACAGACTTTTTGCCTACAGTTTTAGGCAGAACAATAGTATGGACAGCTGTGTCAAATCCATCTTTGCCAATAACCAGCTGCTCATATGTTAAGCTATAGAACTCAAAAGACAACACAAAACAGTAACTAGAAGTACAAAGAAATTCAGGCTCTGTTGATACATATCCTGGATCCAGAAAGGCACAGACTCCATTTTGGTTTGTTTTGGACTCTCAAGCCTGAAAGCCTGACTTCAAAGCCAGGCACAAGGGTGCCTGAGCTAAACTCAATGTGACAACGCCAGGACGATCCCTTGTAGCACAGCTGTGCCATCCTTCTCCAGTACTGACCTCACTTTAGCAGGGACCCATATGGCAACAGGGAAGCTTTCACTGAAGGGCAGAGGCTCAAGGCAACAGATCAGCTTCCGCCTCTGGCTGGCCGAGTTTCTTGCAGTAGCTCTCTACCCCTTTTTCCTAGAATATCCTGTATTTGCGAGGGAAGAGGCACTGCCTTAATGGCTGACCTACTTTACCACCAGCTCCTAAGCCTTTCATGCTGTTAGATGAGAGCAGCACCCTCTATGTCCTGTGCACAACCAATGTCACTGCATTAAGTGTGGAAGCCTGCACTTCCAAGCATCCCAGCAAAAATGGCTAAAGGCTCATCCAGGAAAGAACGTTTTCCACTAAAACCACTTTTAAGACAACTGACATGAACAGATTAAACTGTATTTTAACATCTTCACCTGGAAATTGACCCTAAATGGGAAAAAGCACTCAATGCTTTACTGTTAATGCAAGTGCATTAGATTACATGATATATGTGTATATATATATATATATATATATATATATATATACACACACACAATTACACATGTATAGACGTATTTAAAGGACATGACATTTTGAAGAAGCAATCTATCTTTCATCATAAGAGATTTACATTCAGTTTGTGGCCCAGTCCTTGGAAAAAATTCTGAAAGAAGACAGCTAAGTGTGCACTTTCACGGGGTAAAACAAGGCAGCAGAGCAAGCTCCCCATATAGAAAGCCAGCAACCCTGCTTGCCCCAGTGCTATTAATCCAATGTCAGCTTTGGCTTGCACATCCTGCAAATCAATTCAAGCCTCTGAAAAGGCTAGGAAAGTATCCCAGCAAGGAGGATAGCTTTCCAGTGAAACAAGAAAGAGGGCCTACAAGCCATAAAGATGGGTGTTCCTGCTCCATTCCCTGGCAACCATGAACAGGCCTTGGACCATTGCAATAGATCAGCCAGGAGGCTGACCCAGCCAAAAAGTAATCCCAAAGAAAGGTTATCCTTTTGGCTACATCAGCTCACCACCCAGCTGCGCAAGTGCAAGTTCTTGTGTTAGGAACAAGCTCACAAACAGATGATCCAGGCCAGGATCAGTACAGCAGAGGGAAGCAGTGGAAGTGCTCTATTGCTGCAGAACTTCACTGATGTAAAAGGCAAGCCTCTCCCTTCAACTCCTTTGAAAAGTGAGGTTTGGACTTTTAGGAGTGACAGGCTACATCAGGCTTCCGTGGACCAAGAGGCTGAGATGTATCCCAGCTCACAGCTTGCCCTTTTTTTTGTGTCTGAAAAAAAAATCTTTCCTCCACAGCCACAGGAAGAGTTTAAATAAACAGTTCTTCCTAAAAACCTTCAACTTCAGTTAACCAGATACTCTCCCTGGCCAGTTGACTCACAGCTTGACTTCCTCTCTCCTGCACCTTTTCCCCTTTATTCACAACTACTCCTCCTCATCCAGCCTCAACATCTCATGCCAAGACGGCTATTTCAGAGCCTATTAAAAAAGAGTTACTAATACAGCAGTAGGAATCAGTCCCACTAAGAAGTGTTACTACACCATATTACTTTCAATGCTCTTAGCGCTCCGTGTTCCTCATACTGCAGCTTGCCCTGGCATTAATTCTCCATTGACTGTTTCCCATCTTTAAGAAAAGCACTGAAGCCAATTCCTTTTAATATAGAGGCTAGCTAGAGCTTGTTTCAAATTTATGCTGGCATGCTGTCATCTCCCTAGGATAAATATATTGCTTCACAGCCCAAGAACAGGGAAAGCTCTGCTCCAGGAAAGCTTCCTTATGCAGCAGGCTCACTGCATCAGCCTTTCAGTCAGACACGTCTGCTTTTCACTGCATCACATGCTCTTCTATTTGTTGCTGTTACTACTTAGTAGAGATGCCTTTAGCTGTAGTCTTCCTAATTCCTGCACATGCACGCACAGATTGCCACCAACCTGCTCACTCACCACCCATTTTCCAGACAGTGGTCCAGATTAAAAATCTCACTAAACTAATACAACATAGTTCTTAAGCATGGTTCATTTTTCATAATCTTCACACAGGCTGCTTTATTAACACCTCCAAGATAGCCTCTTAACCTGGATGGGCTGTAGCTAGACCAGGGCAAAACTGCAGACTAAGTTCAATTGAGCTGCTTGTTTGAATTACATGAGCATAACCAGTACCACCCTCCTTCTACCTGTACTGTCATACATTAAGCAGCTCACCCCAGAGGCAGGAGCCTCTTACATGAAAGCCATAGGAAAACTGGAAGAGGAAGAATAAAGTAAGCCTAGTGTGAAGCAGGCAGGCACAAAAGCATTCATGCTATAGAAGCAGAGTGGTACTCAATGATATTCTGTTAGTTTCTACTCCAAAAGACAGTCCCTTCTTAGAGGATTTAACCACATCAGTTAGATGATTAAGAGCTCTGGAGGTCAAAGGCAGTAAATAAATTACTAACAGACAAGCCCTTGTCTATGACAAGCTGGAGAAATTCAGAACACCAGTGAGGTATAATCCCTTCCTTCTTGCTCATTTTGGGGACACATGAAATGCTTCAGTATGCATGCTGCTGAAGAGCCTTATGATCCATTTAAAACAAATATTAGAGGAAGCTGCGGTTTGCAGGATTCTGTTTTAAGCGAGTTCTAAATTAGCCATCCAGGTTCAGAAATTTGGTGTTTGCTGTTCTGATGTAACAAGTTAAACACCACAAGCTAAAGGGAGACAGCAACAACAGTTTACTATCTAGACTGCCACAACACTTACTTCATTCCACAGGCACAAAGGCTTAAGGACAGAAGTTAGCTGCCTCTGTTTCACTGAACAAGCTACTTCCTCATATACTAGAAATAAACAGTGGTAGGTGGACAACAGATTTGGTTTGGGTTTTGTGTTATTTGTACCATGCATGTACCAGGAAAGCAAACCCAACGCAGAAAGCAAGTTTACTTCCTATTCATGGCATTCTACCAATATTTACAAAAAAAAAAAAAAAGCCTTAGTTATATCACATTGAAGTGCTGAGTTTCAGAATTTCCAGCTTGAATCTACGGCATGAGGCTAACAAAGCTAGAAAGCAGTAGTGTGGAGTAAAACTTCCCACTAAGCTTTCTCAATCTTTATATAGGCAAAACTACTGCCAAGATTGTAATAGTTACTACGATGTATTACTCAGCAAAAGTAACTATCTGCATATCCCTGCAAGTTAGTTCTCTATGTAAATTTCTTATGTAGTTTGAAGCACTTCCTTCCAGTCCTTTGCATTATAAAACATAGCTGAGGTACAATGCAATAATAGGCAATTACAGTATGCATCTGTGTGTGTGCATGGAGTAATCTTTGTACAGAGGTAGCTCCAGATCCTCTGCAAAGGCAGGTTAGAAGTTTCACACTAATCCAACAGCCAATTAAGTATTTTCTATTTGGTAGCAACACTGAAGAGGTAACCAGAGCCACAGGTAGTTAACATGTTAGATGCTGTACAGGCATGAAAGACAGCTGAAAAGTCTCAGTCATAAAAACAAAGCTATACTTAGCGCTACTATACAAGATCAGAACTTTCTTCAAAATGCTTTACACAGCCATGTTTGTACAGAGCTTCATATTGTGATTTACATGACAGGATTATGCTGCAAGAATGCAAAACTCATAACAGCACTTTATTTTCAGCTCCACAGCTGCTTCTGTCAGAGATCTGAGAGAACAGGAGGGGTGAGAAGACTGACAGCAGAAGCAGAGAGCGTTTTGCCTTGACACCTTGCCCTGTAACAGACAAGCGGGGGGGGGGGGGAGAGAATTCAAGTTGGGAGCATCTTACTTGAATAGCTTGTCGTCCTTGCTGAGCATCTGCCAGGAGCTGAATGGTGAGAGTCCTGGAATCCTGTAGGGCATCTTGGAGGTAGATAAAGCTGTGACCCACATGTCGTCCCATGGTACATTCCCGACATATGGGGACAGAACAGGTATCACAGTAGAAATGCAGTACCTATAAGGGAAAAACAAACAAACAAACATGAACTATATTACTATCTAATGAAATATTAAGGAGAAAACAGAGTCAGGGTGTAAGAAAGGCCAAGAGATCAACTATAAAAGGAGACAGAGGTAATAGGCAAAGACTTTGGATTTCTCTCTCTACAGAGTAAGAGCTATCCTCCCCAGTAATCTCCAGATCATACTCTAACAGTTAGATGGAAGTGTCATTGTTTTCTTTGCAACACAATACTAGGAAGAGTGTCCACATCAGCTCCTCTTAGGAGCGGAAGCCATCTGCCAACACTTGCAGATTGGAGATGGCATCTATAGCAAGTTTCAGGTGAAGACTTTTCCTGCATACACAACCATCACATTCTCTTAAGTGGGTCATTTAACAACCAACACACTGGAGAATTGTAGATCCAGCACACCACCCCATAGAGGGGGAAGGGGGGGGGGGGGGGGGAAGACGACAAATTGTGCATGCCAAAACCCATCCTTTATGTTTTCAAAACATGCAAATATCTTATTTGTTCAGGGCAGTGACAATATTAGGCAAGAGCCCTCCTGCCACTCCCAACAACAAAGCAAAAAAACCCTTTGCTATGACATAATGTTCCTATACTAGTGATACTCAGGAGATGCTAGAATTGGAAAGCAAGACTGGAACATTAGCATGTCTATCAGCGCATTTGAAAGCTACAGCCAACTGTGGGTAACCACTAAATCCCCATTCTATTCACAAAGCACTTAAAAACCTGTATTCAAATCACAGTGGAAGTCTTACACCAAGATGTTAGCCTAGGAAGCTGGATCCATTCAGCCATAACTGTTCCCATTCCGTCCAGTAGAGGGAAGCAGCACACAGAAATAGCGAAGCAGTACACAGAAACAACTTCGATGGAAGTGTTTTCTTAGAGGCAAGCTGAAACCAGCTATTTTCAAAGATGCAAGGAGTACAACAAGTCAACACAAGAAAGCTTTACATCCCAAGTCCTGCTCTTCATTACATACACTATTTCAATTAGAGTGGTATGTCAGAAAATCTGTATTGCCATGGAAGAGTCAAAACTCCACTACAAAATGGCAAACAATTTTTCCTGCTACAGTTTTTCCATCACCAGCTATTTGAAATCTACCTCACAGAAAGGAGCAAGAGCAGAACAAAGTTTGGGCAAGTGTTTGATATGCCTGTCTTCTCACAGCTGTCATCCAGCCACTCCCAATTCCAGCTAACAGTTTGTGATATGGTGCATAACATCCCCCCTTTCCCTTCTCCCTCAAAAGCAAGGGGGAGGCTAGGACAGGTGATTCCCTCAGATTGCCTGTGCTGCAGAAAGTGACATGTTAAGCTCATATAAACACAACAGCTGAAATGGTACATGGCTTAATTTCTCAAGGGATATGTGTGTGTTTGTTTGTGCATGAATGGGGAAAAGCTTTAGTAAAACTCAAGTTAAGTTTTGCTATAGGGAAACTGGAGCAAACTGTTTTGCTTCTGTTCAAGCAGCATCTAAGATCTTCCATCTTTTGTGAGTAAAAAGCTGCCTTGGCTCCGAAATATATTAGTCAAATGCATCATCTTCCTCAACTAGAGGGTTCCCTATCTTTACACTGCAGTTGTCTAAATCTGTATACAATGTTCACTTGCTCGTGCAGTTCTGTAATTTCGCTGTTGAAAATTACAGGGAATGCTTATTACATGTCACTGAATGACTCCACTTAAACAACTGGGAAGTTAAGAGAGAATGAAAACCAAGACAGGGTATCAAGTTAAGTCATATGAATCTGATATACTTTAAAAACATACAGCAGGGATTTGGGGCCTCAATCAAGCAGAAGCAGCTGAAAGGAAAGTGGTAACCATATGAACAGAAGTCCAGAAGGACGTTAAACCTATTGTCAATCCTCCATTTTGGAGGATACCAGAAGCAAAAGCTCTGTAAGACACCACAGATCAGCCCTGTCACCCAGGCACTCCTGTGAAGTAACATCATCCAGTGCTAAAGGAGTCACCAGCTGTTCAAACCAAAGAGAAGCTTAGCTATTCAGTTGCCTCCTGCCACCCACCACAATGTGGTGGAAACCAGCAGTCATGAATTTAGAATGAAGAGAGACAAGAGCTATAATGTCATTTCAGAAATATGCCGCTTACATAGGACATATCAGGGGAAAGCCTTGGGTAGATACTACAGAGCCATTGATATTTGTTTCTTAGTAAACAAAATGATGAAAACAACACAGATTTAAATCTGAGAGCAAAAGAGTTAAACTTGGGTGAAAAAAGTAGACAGTGATGGACTGACCTCCATCACTACACTGTTACTCAAAACAGTTACCCTTAAATGCACACAAGAGGAAGCACAAATGCATAATCCCTACTGCTCTCAGTGGGAAAGGGAGCTAGTCACCAGAAGAGAAGTAAAAGAGTCAGCCAGCTTCAAGATGAACTAGCAGCTCCCAGGAAACTCCTTTCTGGATACAAAGACTACAACAGAAACCTCAAACTTGGCAGAGGTACAAGGGGAATTTTCCTCTTGTGGCTGATTTTACATACTCACTGTCAGAAGCACCCAACAGGCTCCTGACATCAGCTCTACCCAGCAATGGGGCCACACTCCTATAGAATTAAACTGGAAAGAGCCCAGCTGTGCAGGGTGCAACAGCAATGGGAGTTTATTTGTGCCAGCCGGGCTAACGGAGCTTGGAGAACAGCATCCAGCTTGCCTGTGCTTGCAACCACAACCAGGCATTTATTGTTAAAGCTCAAGCCTGCTCACACACCAGTCCCTAGGTCATGGCTACAAAGGTCACGCACTGCTAGATTAAGTTTCTATGCCTGTTTCTAAATAGAAGGGGGAGAAAATAATCCAAACGCACCCCCCACGCCAGGCCACCAACAAGCACCCCCTGCAAAAAATTCATACCAGCAGTATAAGCACAGTAATAAGGACAATACACGAGTATGTTTTCAATTCAGACTTCATGCACTGTGTGCCTAAAAGCAAAGCATTTTAGTTGTGCTGTTAATACAGCAAACATATTGCTCCTTCTATGCTCATTATATGACAAGTAACAAGGCTGGTCTTGAAATGTGCATGGGCAGTGGGAAGGAATAATAAAACACTAATTCTTCCATACCAGATATCATCTTAAAAACACCACAGTACTTTAAGGAGAGTCCTAACACTCCTCCTCCTCCCCCCTTATCTGAAGAGGCAGAGATGATAGTCAAAAAGATCCATCAAGCTGTAAATAATACTATTTTACCATTTTCCCAAGTGTACAAAAGATTGGTTTTAAGAAAAAAAACCAAACATGCTGCTTTTTCCAAACTACACAAACATTCTGATAGGCAGAAAGGAAAGAGACTAGAAAGCAGACACAGATTACACCTTTCAAAAGAAATTCAGAATTGTGAAAACTTCATTTAGTGAATAGATTTTTTTGTAGTAATAAAGTAAAAATTCAATTGTTTTAAAGTAAAAATACAATTTTATTTTATTTTTTGCTTTAAAGACAAGACAATTGTTTGGAAAGGTTTTTGTGGGCTTTCACTGGTTTTAATAAAAATAAAATTTGATCGTTTTGGTTGTTTGGTTGGGGTTTTTTAATAATATAAATGTTTAAGATAAAAGCTGTTGCCCTTCCAATGCCTATTCTGTTAAATGTCTATTAAGGGAAAAAAAAAGACTCGTAATCAATTTTAGTAGTAGGTTTTTTTGTTGTGTGTGATTAGTTTTGTGTGCATGTTTTGCTTTGCTTTAAAGAAACTGCTTCAGCACATTAATTAGTACTTTGGACTTTCCACCCAAATTAAATGAAAAGAGGAGTCAGAAGCAAGGGGGGAATTTAGTTTTAGAGACAGTTAAAAGTGATTTATTTTAAAATAAATCAGCTATGGGCTGATTATTTCCCAAACAGGAAATATTTCCTGAATTGGTGGCATACAATTTTAGACACAAAACAATAAAGGGAGCCTACTTCAATTTAAACAGAATCAGTGAACCATATTACAGGGCTATTCATCTTTTACAGCCACAGCAGCCCAAGAAATACAACAGCAAGGCCATAAATGTGATTGCTTCAGGAAAGGCTGTACAGTGCACCGTAAAAACATTTTACAACAGCAGGAATTCCTGGGTGTCGTTCTCCCTCTTTTTTGGTCCATCTGCTTTCAAAGGGGGCAGGGGGATGGGCGGAGATGCTGTTAAACGTCCCCAGGGACTGCACAGCAATCAATCATCATCTGATGAATGGCCACTAAAGTTAAACCCTGACCCCACTCCACAATTCCCACACCACTGCTCCTCCACTTACTGCTGACCAGCTTCCAGCGTCCCCCCCCCCCCCTTCCAGCCCTCACACCAAAATATCCCAAATACCAAGCCCAGACAAAAGCAATGGAATGTAGCAGGCACCATGACAGGGAAGAATTCAGCAGAAACAGCATCTAAGGAGGCTTAGCCTTAACCTGTGTTTAAACAATTTTTCTCTCACTAGTACTCTGGCGTTTTCTTCCCAGCTTGCAAACACTTGATTTCTCTCATATCAGAGCGTATTTAAGAGCATGTAAGCATGCAATTGTCAAAGCATGTGGAATCTAATCATTTAAGCATTTGTTTTCCATCACATTTCAGTGTCTTGCAATGATTTTTATCTAATTTTTTTTATCTGTTTTTATCTTTAGTGTTAAGAATTTGCACAAGGTCATACCACATAAGGTTATATTATTTTAAAATACGAGTCTGATGCTTTAAAAGGCACCCTGTAATCAACAATTACAAAAAGTCTACAGACAAAACAGTAGCCTCTTGGTTTCTACTTCTGGAAAAGTTTCAGTATGGCATTTGTAAGTTAATTTAGTTTATGACCAAAAATAAAAGTATCATACTTACTACATACAATCTGAAGTTTTCCATAATTAAAGGTGTTTTATTATCTCGTTCCCTTGACAATAACTCAAACAACAGTGGCTTTGTTAGGTAGTGTGTAAGGTTTAGTGTAAGCCTTGGAGGACTATCCATTTAGCATAAACTAATTTTCCAATGAGTTTTAGTTGTCTTCCTTCAGCACTGTGGTCTGGGTTTTTTTGCCCTTTCCCCTCCCTCCCCCCCCCCCCCCCCGAAAGCTCCTTCCCTGTATCACCCACAGTAATTTTTAATTTGAACAGCATATAAATATACCACCCAGGATGACTGGCTCAAAGTTTGGTGCATGTAAGTGTTACAAGTTTTAAGTGGAGAGCACTAATATTTTTACTCTGTAGGAAGCTAGTCATTAGTTTCCATTTTAATAGCAATTTATGGCAATTACCTTGATTCATACCACAATCAGAGCAGCATTTTAAGAACCTTCACTTCTGCACTGATAACACTCTTTAATTTAAATGCTAAATATAAAGACTGAAGATATAAGCAAGTAGTGCGATACACATCAGAACTACAGGCTATTTGCCAGCATACCTGAAGCATTTTGCTTTCAGAGATACTTAAAACCCTAGTGTTTCTGTGTACCTATTAATCATCAAATTACCCTTGGAAACTGTATTTTGACTTAATGCTCTGGTGTAGAAGAGACTGGCTTAACACCAATTTTCTTTGCTGCATGTAATGGGAAACGATACACCAACTCCAGAAGGTCTCCACAGCAGACAAAAGAGTTAATTCTCAAATTCAGGACAATATTCTACTAAAATTTCCACAAGAATACGGACACCTTGAATTACAGCCCTATACTACACAAGGCATACAATATATGCACAGAAAGTTGTACCAAGTGTGATTAGTTGAAGCCAGTTCGCTGTTTATTACCTTCCTTTTCTACCTGGATGAAGAGATATGGCTGGGTCCATTTATAAGTTCAAGATAATCATTCAGCACTTCTGTTAAGTTTAGATTTCCCTAGCCCATAAAAATAACAGAAAGCCCAGCTAACAGATGATTAATACTCGTGTAAGTCCATTTTTAGGAAATAAAGCTGTAATTTCATGTGCATTTTTTTCCTAGCACCAGTGTTAACACCCTTCCCCAAATGCTCCAGTGGGTTCTGCTCCTTGTTCCAGTTTCTCAGCCACACAGGTATCTCCTGGCCCAGCATATGATGGGGAAGAAGCTCACTAATAAAACCCCCAATCTAACCAGCATTGCTCCCAGTGTGAAACCACACACAGCTCAAGGCTATCATTTCATTCAGTTAAACTGACAACCACTCTACAAGGAAGCCCTGTGCCTCTTGCCTTCCTCCTTTCCTCCCCTCTTAACTGCTCCTCCAGTCTCACAGAAGAAATTTGGGGATCTCTGCAGGCAGTGGAATATCAGTTTTTTAAATAAGCTATTTTCTATCAGCTGACTGTGGGATCAGAACCGCAGCAGACCCAGCACAAGGGCGGAAGAAGAATCCACAACTAAAGACATGGAGACATCTGTTGACAAGTATATTAAATACCAGCTGAACCACAGCACTAAGCCACATGGTTCAGCTCTGGTACTTCACCAGCCTCCCAGCTAGAATTAGTGTAAATCTTCTCACTGACAGTATTCACCTCAAATTCTTACCAGAAGAAGAGTCTCCAGCCTACACTGAGTGAGATACACTGAACAGACTGTTAAACCAAACAAGACTATTACACTCTTAACATTCTTGATGTTTACCTTTTTCAGTCCTGCTATGATATTATTAAACCAGTAAAAGCAGCAGCATATTTTAGAGAGTGGTAACTGGGTCTGTCAAATAAACTAGCTAGGAGCAAAGGGGTTTTGGAAGATACAGATTCATTAAGAGTTTAGAAAACCCAGTGGGTATTACCAGTCAGCTGAGAGTGGAGCAGAGTGCATTTAAGTTGTCTTTGCCAATACAACAGCATTTTCAAATTCAAAAGGACTTGGGCTACAAGGGACAATCAAGATCCACTTCACTCTGTATCATCACTGTAATGGTGCAAGAACGGTGCAAGACAAGAAGCTGCAAATGGGCTAGGTGACAAAGTCACACCTTTGACAAAGCTGGTTAAGGATCTGATGGCTACAGCATACTACAAAATCCCATCCTTCGTGTTTTGAATTAAAATCTTATAGTTAAAACTTCATGTGAGGACTGTAGCTCCTGCTATAGCCACCAGCCTCGAGCTGGAGCATCTCAAGTATTTCTCTCAGCAGCATCTGCCAGCTGTGGTATGGAGGGAGCGCTACACCACTCACCCAGACTTCACCCATCTAATCACATAGCCTCCTGTAAGCTCTTGGGTGCAAGGTAACATGGCCAGCTGATGTAACACACTACCCCAGAGATTCCAATTACTGATGGACTGGAAAGAACATCTCACATCCACCTTACACGCATCACTCAGGTTCTTCCTAAATAGGTATAAGCAAAGTTCAATATTTTTCCAACATTAATACTGAGGTGGTACAGGTATAATTATCCCACTGTGGGCTACCATTCCATTACGGCATAATGGTAAGCCCATTTCACATTTTTCTGTTAAATAAATTGTCTGGGGTAAGAAAATCTGCATTTCATTTCTTTTTAAAAAGTCACAGCATCTGCTTCAGCACTGAAGCAGGTAAAGTAGCCAGTCTAGGGAAAGACAAAATAGTATCAGCAGCTAGTAAATAACTCAGCCAGTGGCAAGTTAGCTCTTTACAGACTTTTCCATAGGGGAGACCAGCCTGTGCTTCAACATGCAACTCATTACCTGTTTAAATGCAGCTTCTGTGCCAAATCTACATGACAGGAGCAGTAGCAGGGTGGTCTTGGCACAGGGGACAGTGGGTGGATCTAAATATTCAACAGTTCAAGCAAGCAGCTAACAGCCTTCTGTGGAAGTAGACACTAGCTAGAGTGCATCAGGACCCAGCTATACTTTCAAGTCCATCTGTCCAAGTTGCTAGTGTGACTCCCTGCACATCCTTCACTGAGCCTCCCTAACTCTCCAGCTCTTGGAAAGTTAGTTCTTATAGTTCTCAGCCAAAGCCTGGCCATGGTTTCAGTCATGCTGTAACTCAATGTGTTGACAATTGCTTTGCTATTGCACATGGCATTTTGCTTTTAGACAGAACCGAAGTTCAACACCTCTACAAACTCCTTACATAATAGATTTTCTCCTTTCCTGCACAGTTCAGCATTAGAGCTTTTGAAGTTTTCCTTCTATGCACAGAAGGAATTAAACTAGGAGTTAGTGTACACGCATGGCTCCTGCATCCTGCTCTGTAACTATCACTACAGCCCTTGCTTCTCAAAAACTTGTATTCCTCAACTCCACGCTGTTCCTACACCACTGCAGAGAACACTACTTCCATTCAGGTCCCTGGTAACTGTTGACCTTCACATGGAAGGCTGTCAGCAAGGATGCTATCATCTGCCCTGCAAACAAATAGCTAGAAAATGTTTTTTGTCTCTTAATATACTGGAGACAAGCCTTATTCTTTATTTGATAGGGGGAGTGGGAAGAGGAAAGAAACAACTCAAGCTTGCAGATTTCACTCAAAGGCCAGCCAGTCCTCACAATGAGGAAAAGCCAATTGTGAAACCTCATCTTAAGCAGATGGGCTGCATGCAGTTTGCCTGAGAGTTTTCC
Source organism: Pezoporus wallicus (assembly GCF_028554395.1). Classification (NCBI taxonomy): domain Eukaryota; kingdom Metazoa; phylum Chordata; class Aves; order Psittaciformes; family Psittacidae; genus Pezoporus; species Pezoporus wallicus. Next base: position 160,722 of record NW_026636425.1, on the reverse strand, counting down.
TGATCCCAGAACAAACAGGTCTTTGTATCATACATTTCCTTACAGAGCTAGTCTGCAGTCAAGCCACCACTACCCAAGAAAATTTGTTTTGGTGCAACAGCTTCCCATTAATATTTTTAGAGGGCTCTTCTGGGGGAACAGAAAGCCTATCAGGCTAGACATCTTAAATTCCTAATGCTCAACTGTTAGGGAAAAACAGAGTACGAGGAAAAAGAACACATTTATATAAGGAACTATGGCTTTACCTATTTTTACCTTCGCAATAGGTTCTACCCATTGGGGGGGGGGGGGGGAATGGATGGATTTTGGTTGTTTGGGGGTTTTGTTGTTGTTTTCAGCAGTATTAGAAAGCTTGTTTTAGAAAAGTATTCTTTAGAACATGAGTATGTGCTTATTCTTTCACACAGTGTAACACTTCCAATTACATCATCTAGTAATTGCCTGCTACAAGGAAAAAGATTGAAAGCACACATTTGAAAACTCCCACAGCTGAACCACCACATGAATTTAACCTGTAGCTCAAACTGCAGTAGCTGGAGAGTACTAGAAAATGAAGTGATTATGAATTCTGAGCCCACTCTATAGCTTTACACTCTGGCTGTTCTACCTTGTGTGGCCTTACTGTCAATCACAGGGGAAGAACATTAAGAATACAGAGTCGAAACAACTAGTAAAAAAACAGTGCTCAGAAAGTAAAGAATTTCAAATAAAGCCATTTTTATATGTAAGTACCATCAACTTAAAACCATAAGAATGAGGTAGCTCAACATCTTTAATTTCTATCTTCAAGTGTGTACTCAGGAGAGGTTTGTCTCTGTACCAACTATTTGTTTAAAACCATTTTAGCAAAATTACATAATCTCTTACAGAATTAAAACCCCATCTCTCTATGTTTGTTTGTCTTTTTTTTTTTAATCAAGAAAGCTTTGTGTTAGGGTGAAAGCAAAAATATAACTACTTTCACACTAACAAATCTGAAAGCCCTTATAACAAAGAGAGTTTTTGACATACATTTAGCAAAATGAAGCGATTCAGATATTCAACACCACCACTACTAGACTCTGGTAATTCCAGTCTGAGTAACTGTCTGATAGGCAAGATCAGTCCACATACTTGTATAAGACACTGTCCCTCCCCCATTTCCAGTATCAGTTCTTCAGCAGAGATTTTACCTAGTATTATGCAAGCTAATATCTGTACAGATACAGCAATTACTAAAGGGTCTGGGCTGCTTGCAATGAATCCTTGTGGCAAGACTGAAGTCTTACATATAAATTAAATGCCTCTATCAGTTTTCATTTACAAACAGAATCACAGCAATCCTATGTCAGTTTAAACTATGTGGAATAAAACTAAACAAGACCAGAAATTTATGCATTAGGGTGTAAGTTAATCACCTGGAATATTACAGGAAGGAATTCCTACCTCCTCACATGCAAAGCCAGGCTGGATGGGGTTTGGAGCAATCTGGTCTAGTGGAAGGTGTCCCTGTCCACGGCAGGGGGGTTGGAACTGGATGAGCTTTTAGGTCCCTTACAACCCAAACCATTCTATGCTATTTTCTCCATGGTAACTGCCTAGTTGGCCAAGCATGTGAGACAGGCAAGGGAGGGGGAAGAAAGTGTCCTTCTTCTCTCCTTTACTCCTGCACCACCACCCCAACATGGAGCACTGGCTACTACTGCAGCCTGGATGCCTGATGAGCATAACACAGCTCTGCTCTCCCTCACATTTCTGCCTTGCACCTCTTCTGTCTGCAGAGGAAAGCTGTAACATGAACAGCCATAGTACTAAACCCCCACAGCAGGAGCTGTTACATTTTTTCCTTCAATTGTGAAACAATCCATGCCTATTAAACAAATCCAGTTACCACTAGTGCCATATGCACATGAAACTCAGGTCAAAGTGAATATGACCAACTACAGCCTTTTATTAGGAAATACAGGCAAGAGAGCTGTCTGGGAAAATTGACATATAAACCCATTCCGAGTGTTTTATACTTCAATGTTTTTAGTTACTGCTTATGTGGGACAGGTTTCACAGAAAGCACAAAGGCAGCAGTGAAGTGGCCTGCTCTGTGCTCTGCCTTCCCTGCTCCCCTTTGCCTTACTCTGTCCCAAAAACTATTCTTAAAACAGCTATATACCAATGTACCAAGAATAAGGACTGACTTTAAAGGACCTTCTCTTCACTGAAGACCCAAAATGGCTAACATGAACACTTAGAAGGTTATCTTTCCAAAAAGCATTCAGGCTCGCTCTCTCTACCACCATCCTCTCAAATGCTCACACACTAAAAATATGCAAGTGTAAAAGTTTTATTAGCCAAAGTACATGTTTCAGAGCAGGAAGAAAAATTACAACATGTTCAGGTTTCAGCTGGGATTCCCTCATAAAGGAAGAATCTTAATTAAGCAAAAACAAATTTAGATTGCATTGAAAGAAAAAAAATCAGTTTGCTCCAAAGTACACATACAAGTGTATATATACATATGAGTATATATACCAGTATATATGCAAGTGTATACACACATATATACAACTATATATACACCACTATATACTCAAGTGTGTGTATATATATATACCCACACCCCAAAGTGTATATATACATGCCATATTAGGGTTCCTCAGATAACATCAAATTGCACCCTCCACATAAAAAAATAATCATTATCTGCTCCCAGTATAGGACTTGGCACATAACTGTAGTATCTTATTCAGAGAAGCAATGTTCTCCTTGAGGATCAAAGCTTTGCTGCTTGCAGTAAAATGCCAGACTAAATTGGGCAGATTAACATGCTTGTTACAATTCCTCATAATTTCAAGGAGGATTATACAATCATTTTATGAAAAGACTCTTCATGAAAGTATTATCCTATGGGTGCTAGTGCACTATTACTTTCAACTGAACTCTAGTATTTAATGTTTGTTTTGGCAGACCTAGCTGTCTTAACAGCCACAGGGCATTTCAATAATCATATAACAAACACTACAGCAGGTTATTCTTTAATCCCTTGTGAGTGAATGAGTAAATGCTTGTCCATCTATCATATAATGATACAGCTCTGCAGTTACTGCCAAGAAGATACTGTAAATCATAAAAGAACATATAAGAATAAGGAGATCTGTTCCAGGAAGTCAGAAGTGTTTACTCAGAATAATTTTTTCTCCATCACTATAGGACAGCAAGAACAGATAAACTAAGGTTTACAAGCCATTAACACAAAATGAGAGGCACTTTTATTTCCATCTGAAAAGACAAGTCCTGATGGACAATTTAAGTATTCTTCATTTATCCCTAGCTGTTTGCCTCTCTGGCAAGCAGGACCTCCTAAGTTTCAGAACTCTAAATTAATCACTTTCCTGCCTTGCACTTATTTCCAAATGGGTGAAATACAGGTACTAGCAAGTTTAAAGCTTATATTCCCTTCCTCCACCTCCCCTTCTCCTAAAGGGGTAGTCTTTGTTGTTGCACGGATCTTGTTTTTGGTGGTTTTTTTTGTTGGTGGATTTATTTTTTTTTTTTTTAAACACTCACCCCCTACTTTCCCACCATTCTGTCATAGATTTAAGTGCTGCATAACATCCTACTACAAGAGCACATTTCCTCATGGAAACAGTGTAAGAATGTTTCCCTTTTTAATCTGGGAGAGGTGGGAAGAGATAGACACTCCAGGATGAACATTTGATCAAATGAAACCTGAAGAACAGAATTACTACTGCTTCAAACTGCAGGGTAGATTTCGTATGCTTACAGACAATGAGAAATGCTAATAATTCCATTTAACATACATTGTGTCATAGACATTGTTATGAAGTAGGTTCAGTTAGGGGAGAGAACAATCTTCCATTCTATTCAAGGTTTAACTTACAATTGATACACACACTTTATTTTTGACCATTCCATGGGACTCCAATGGGTCAAGCACATAGTGCATGCATTCATACAGCCACCAAATAAATTTCTCATTATTAAGTGTTATAGTTTTGGTCTAACCGAACCATAGTGCTTTAGTGCCACCCTGTCACAGGGGTCAGTGATATTTCAAGGACCTTTTAAAAATTGAAAATGCTTAAATACTTTGAATCCTTCAGTGAAAACACCAGCCTTGATCTTGCTATTGAAAAATAACAAGCAAGCCTTCCACATAACACTAGCCTTGCTTCTGTATTGTGCAGGCAAGTTAGCCTTACCCTAACCTTTAACTGTAGCTTTGTTTGAGCTTTAAATCAGGATAAATGCAAATATAAAAAGCTTGCTCAATCATCAGTGAAGGGAAGGAAAGCTATCCAGGCTGATCTAGAGGGAAGAGTTAAGTGTGACTCACTTTACTAAAGGAAGAAAGAAGGGATGGCTAAGGTTAAATGCCCAGTTCTTGGGAAAAAAAAAAAAAACACACAAAAAAAACAAACACCACAAAAACAAACAAACATGTACTAGTCTTATTCTAAAGAAAAAAAAAAGCTATTTTATTATGTACCCCGATTGATTAAAAGGCTGGCTTTACACAAGGTATGTTTCTTTCCCACTCCCAAGGGACAAAACAGGTAGGCAAGGCAGAAGTAGTTTTATTATCTCTGCACAATCAGCAAGGAGTTTTTACGAACACTCAAGTACACACACGTCTTGCATGTTAAGCCATGATCATTAATTTTTTATGTATTGCCAGACTAGTCCTACATGTCGTGTGTGTCGTCCCCCCCCCGCTTAGGATAAAGTTTGAAGAGGTCATAGATTAGATTTATTCTCTCTTTAAAAAGAGGAGGATTTTCAGCAATCCAGGCAGAAGAACAAAACATGCTTAACCAGATTTCCAAGAACAGGACAACTGACCTATTGAGTCAAGTCTGCTTGGTAACAAAAGGCTTTCAAGGAAGCTACCTGCCTGACTCTAGAGTATTCTTCCCTGTAATGTTTTCTGGCACAGAAACTCCAAAGACTTGCTGAATTCAAGAGGAAGGCCAGGCTTTAGGACAGTGCTGTCATGCAGTTCTTTCAACACCCTTCTAAGTACTCTGCTAGTTTCCTAAATTAGTATTTAGGTTAAATTTATTGTAAGATACAAGTGGTTTGCAATTGGGACAGCACAATTAATGGAGATGTGTGATCAAAAGTACAAGGGAGAATTAAAACTCCTTATGTTAACACAAAGACTTCAGGAAAAGCTGCATTTCTACCTCTGTCCTCTACCAAAAGGTTAACACGATGCACCTCACATACCACCTTTGCTATCAAAGTAACAGCAGCTTTGAGCCACACACAGGCAAGTACCTCTGGCAGCTTACTACCAAGACAGACCTACTGCATCAGGAACATCGCTTCCTGTAACACTGCTTTCAAGTAATAACCAGACCCACTGATTCACTTAAGATTTAATGAGATTACAGCTTGAGGTGATTTGACTGGAGACCATAAAAGTTTTAGGAGCCCATCTGCTCTGCAAAACTAACCTCTGGCACACAAGCCCAGCTCTGAGGTGACCTTTGAGAGCTGCAGGAATCGACTGGATTGGTACTTGTGAGGGACAAACCAAGAGATTTGCACTTTCAGGCAAAGAGCAGTTTCCACATGCATCAGTACTCAATGGGAATCTTTCCAAGCAATCAGCAGTCTTTTCATTAAGAAAAGGCTAACTACCTTAGGGTGCTTTCTCCACTATTATCACACCATTAATAGCAAATTCAAACCATTCGGTAATGGTTGCAAAATTACCGGTATTGCAAAAGCCTAATGCGATATTCACCTTGTATAAACACACACAAAAAAAATCCATCACAAAGCACTCTCGATCAAGTGTTGCAACTTCCTAATCACACTAAAAGCAAAGTTACGCCTGCTTTCCATCTCACTTTATACTTCTATTTCCCCACCAGCAGCATGCATATGCTTTTGCAAGAACTTGTTATTTTTCTAACAAGTTTCAGTATCGGGTCAAACAACTGACTTATTCCAATAAAAAAGAAATACTGATTTCGAGAGACTGAGGGCAGAAGGGGAAAGAGCTGCCGGTTTTACTACGTTACTTTTTCCAGATCTGTAAAAACAGGCAGCATTTAAGCAATACTACCATTAAAATACTTCTAGGTGTAAATGCTGGACAAATATTCACATGTTGTTACTCTAAACCTGACCTTGTTTACTACAGAATAATCAGTCTCACTGGACAGCTGTATTTTTTAGCATTAAAAAAATAGGCACTGTTACTCTTCCTTCCCCTTGTAGGCTGAAATGTTTTGTTGTTTTGTTTTCACTTCAGTAACAGGCCTCAATATGCAAGTTACATCTGGAAACAGACAAAAGCCAACTGCCCAGCAGTACTGGAAAATTAAAACATTGGGTCAGATTCAAACGGACCAGGAGGCCAAAGGTCAAAGCAGCATTAAATCATTAGTTTCCCAGCTGCCACAAAGTCATGGAGTTGACCTTTGATTTTGTAAGAAGTGGTCCAAGCAATTTTCTGGTGGCAATATGGGCAATCTGGCACAGTGGAATATTATCCTTGAAAAGGGTGGGTGGGAGGGAAGGAGGAGTTTAATGTCTTGCAAGCAGAGATTAAACTGACTCTTTAATCTCTCCAGACTAAATTTGTACTGTGAAGCTGTAAATGCAAATAATGACTATGAAATTATCCAACTTAAGGATACTCAAGCATTTGAATCATTCAAGGAGCTTCTTCTTCACCTCACAGGGAGAGCAAGTAGAATTTAAGAATATAATGAATGCACTTTAGAGAACACTAGATTATTTTATTTCTTCCCTGGAATTATTTGAATTTTCAGAAATTACGGTCAAAAACAATTTACTTGGTTGCATATTTTTAAAAACACACCTGAGATTTTCTCTCAGACTGAGAAGAAAAAGAACACTGCATTTAGTCTATCTGTACCTCCCATTAATAATCATTTTTCGACATAGCTAAGCTAGCAAGGACAGAAAGCAAAGGCCATTTTCTTATTTTGTCTTTCTCTAGCCTCCCATGATCTTAAATTTTATCTGCTACTGCCCTCCGATAACAGTTCCTGACTGGTCCTTATGAACTGCCTTGACAAATGCCTGTAGTACGTGCTAGGGCTCTGGTTTGGCTGCTTCCAAGTTCCTAGAAAGGGGTTGGTTTTACTGCTGCTTGGCAAAGAGCAGCACAGGTATCAAAGGTACATTTGAAGAGATGTTTGATCCTCCATCAGCAGCTGAGCACATGCAGACACATGCAAAACCAGTATGCATACAAGCAGCTGGAAAGATTTGCTTTACTTTGTGTTTTAGGAGCACCAAATTGTTCAAACAAAACAAAGAGCCCCTTCACCATCTTACACTTTAGTATTCCAGGATTAATCACTAACAGTTCTTCACATGAGAAGCATAAACTGAGAGTCACAGCAGAGACTTCAGGCATGGAGTGAGCCATATATCCACAACCCTGGTGGGAAGAAGGGGAGAAGGAGGAGTGCTTTCAGAAAACTGCAATTAGGCATTAATGACTTGAGTAAAAATAAATCCCTGTGCTAGTCACATGGTGGATTGTTTGTTTAAACACCATCACTGTTTTCACTGCTAAGGTGAAAAACCACACCACCTTTAACAAATACCTTAGTGAATAGGGATGAGCAGAACAATGTCTCTTCCCACACCCTTTCTTTCTAGGAAAGGTTCAAGGTAACACAGCCAATACAAGCACAACACATTATGAACATACAAGCTGTTATGTACAAGTCACAGAGCTAACCACAGGAAGCAAGACTTCTCTCTCCAAAGAGTCCAATGTTACAATGCTCAAACCAGTGAAAGAATAACCAAGTCTGTTTTAATAAGCCATAGTACCAAAACAAAACACTGAAAAGACCACACTGGTAATTTCTTAGAAGAAAAAACTTCAAAAGTTCACCCATTTGGCTTATTAAGAGGTACAAATCACCAGCTGATCATGATCTTTTCAGGTACCCAATGCAGGTAGCACTGAAGGAACAAACCAGGTAACAAGAAACCTTCTATTAGAGAGACTTGAAGACACGTATTTCCTCATTAAGACCTTTCAGATAGAAAAAAAAAAAAAGATATTTTGCTTGGTTAGCATTCTAGAAAAAAAAAAAAAAAAGATATTTTGCTTGGTTAGCATTCTGGTTTACACACATTAGCACAAGTTCAAATTCTCTACCGAGACACCACAGAAGCGTTATCTATCCTTACTTCATGCAGCCTGCATGTGACCGCTGTTTCCTAGACAGAAGGACCAAGAGAGAAAGACCAAAGCTTTCATCAGGTCTGCAAGCCACAACTTAACTCTTCTGGTTGTTGCTGTACTACCCTCCATAGTCCTCTGAGGAGTGCAGACATAGCTAAAAAGAAGCCTTGCTAAAATAGCTATTCCTCATTTTTCTAGTTTAAGAAATAGTTCTCATATAAACAGGCCAGCTACCAAGTGACACCGGTTTTGGACTGGGCAATAAGGCTGCTTCTGGAATTGGATACTACTACCCTGACACAACTTCTACCACACAAACCTACGAAATCCAGCTACTTACAAAACCTTCTTTCCTGAAAAGGTAGGATCTTTTACTGTTTGAGCTAGAAATAAGACAAGACTATGCCTTAGAGCCCTTCAGGGGTTCAAGTATACTCACCGAGCCATAACCAGCAACCAAAACGTGGACCAGCACTACAACAATTTGCTCTTCAACAGAAAATGGCATGGGAGTGGAACAAGCTAGGAATCACCCAGGTGACTGACTAGCCCTGATTCACAAAGGCCTCATCCCTGTTCTGGCTGCCATGGGAAGCTGAAAAATACCTTCTTTGCTTGGGGGGGGGGGGGGGGGGGGGTATTTTCCATTAGACCCCCATTCTCATCTCTGAAAATGGACTAGAGCCAGTTTACAGTAAAACACCCTAAAACTTGAAAGCATTCACAAAAAACTACTAGACAATCAATAATGATTTTTGCAAACATCCATCACCAATGCAGTCCCATCAAGATAACATATATGGGTAATGTTAAGCAACTATCCCCTTCCACACCTCAACTGAAGGGGTCCACATTTGATATCACCTAACGACAGTAAGAAAGCTTACAACCTTCTACAGTGAAGGTTAGGGAGACAGAAGTCAGACTTCAGGAGTTAGATCAGGGGCAACCAAGAGGGCCCCTTCTGTGACTGCACATTCCCCCTCATCTTTGCTACTGTGCTGTGTCTTATCACTAGAGCCAGATGCTCGGGGAGCTGGTGGAGAGCTCAACAGCCAGCAGCAAAGCTAGGGACAATATCCGGGATGTTCGGGTGTGGTGGCCAACAGCTAACAACAACTATGTTAATGCAGAGTCTTCAACATGGCTGAAGGCACCCCAACCCCACAGTAACCTTTTGAGAAATAGATAAGATGTATGGTTCCCCTCAGCCAGCTCCAGACCCCCTATGCATAGTGCCAGAACCATCAGCCTGAAGTCTCCTTCAGTGCAGGTGGTTTGTTTCACTTTGTCTAGCACCAAGCAGGCAACAAGCCACCCTCCATCTCCAGATGTGTTCCTGGGAAAGGCCCACTTGCTTTCAGGTCATTTGTGACGCATACAGAGCAACAAAATGGTAGGGGGGGTTTATGATGTGGTCTTTTTGCTTGGTCCTAACATGCTGCTCTGAGGAGCAAGATGACATTACCAGCCATCAGTTTTCCCCTAACCCTATCTTGGGGCAGGAGGCAAAACAGAATTTCGAGATTCCTCCAAAACAATCAGTTCTTGAACTAACAGCTGTGGTGTCTCAAGCTCAGGCTCCTATGAGCTTAGTAGATGGGCTTTCTAGTCAGCTCACTCCATGGGACTGTGAGTTTCATTAGAGAGAAAGCTGTTTGCTTTTGATAGGGGAACCACTTCCAGTTTTACTTTCCAGCTCACAGCCTACTTTAGCTTTGTCATTTCTGCTATTCAGAAATGAATGTCCAGATCTCTGCTTTGTCAGTCATATGGCTCAGTCCCCTCTGGAAGCATTCTGTGCTTAAACTGGGATGCAAAGATAAATCCCCAGGTAGTCCAAAGTGGCAGGAAGTGCTCAGACATCTAGCATTCCTGATCCGAGCCAGGCCATGAACCTAGAACTGCTTATCAGCCAGAAGAGATACAAAGCGGGTTAAATTTCCACGAGATGTTAAGTCCTACCACTGTTTTCTTTCCTGCTTGCAGAAAAGCAAGGGCTGAATGGAAGACTACCTTTCAGATGGAGCCTCACAGAAAGAGGGTCTTACAAAAAGAGGAACCAGACCTTTGCTTTTATCCCATTGGCTTTCTCCAGCTTAATTCTCTCCTTTGGAGCTGCTATTAACATCTCAGGAAAGGAAGCACAAGCCACATTAGCCTTCTCAAAGCCAGATCATGCTTGGACATAGTGGGTCAGAACAACTAGCTCAGGCAGAAGTGAAATTTGAAGTCTAGAGGTCTGCTCCTGGGCATTTTGGTTCAGCCACCAGTCAGACAGTAGGGGAATACAGGGACCCATGGATAAGTTGAACAGAATAAGTATTCCTTTATTCTACTGTTATAACCTGGGACTGGCTGTCAGTAGACCCTTATACCTTATGGTCAACAGCCTCTTTAAAGGTGTAACAAAGGTGCTGTCATTGAAGACAAACATGGAATTTTCTCTATTAGAATTGTATGATCTCATAAATACCTTCCTCTGCTGCCATAAGAAAAACAAGGAAATTAAAAGTCTCATGCAGTATTTTTGACACTGCCTTACCTATGATGGAAATACTGCAGATCAGGATGATTATTACAGCACTCTAATCTGGTAGATCAGTAGCTGAGAGCCTCTGCTAGGTAAAGCTCTAAATGTGACATTTATAAGCAAAGCTGATATTGCAGGAAGTTGCATGCTCAAATAAAATTAATTCCAGTGAAACAGAGGCAGTCAAGATGCTTGAAATCTGGAGCTAATACATACCAGGAAGGGATTTCTTTTCTTGGGAGAAGGGAGGACTCAAGTAGGAAAGAGCTTACTAAGAATGTTAACAGCAAACATTATATATAATTTCTCTGCATTCTTTCCTCCCTCCTTTTCCTCCCATTTTTACAAAACAGGAGCAAACTTGTGAGTTAAGTATTCTGATCAATGCAACATGTTAGGAAAAGAGAGCAGGAGGTCAAGAGGAAATGATTAATCCTGTGCAGAAAACTGGCAGGATGGGTCCTGGAATGGCTTACCAGAACAATGCCCCCACTAATAAGCAGGTCAAAAGACTGTTACAGTGAACAGCAGCCCCAGTTACACTGTACATTAATATTCTTCACTTAACCCAAAGTTACATTTGTTTATTAAAGCCAGACTCAAAAAACAAGTGTTGAATGAGAAGACAGGTGAAAAGTGGTGCCAGACACAAGCAGCAGATCTGAAAGACACAGGATTACAACTCAAGAACTCTGGAAGTGTTGAGAGCTCCATTCTAAGATGGTATTTGCAGAAGGCTTCAGTAAGTGAAGAACCCACTATTAAAGATTTCAGTCGTAACATTGCTGGTTCAAACAACTGACTTTATGCTCAGTTCATGCAGCAGACCAATGCCTCTTTTTGATAAAGGCTGCTCTTCTGTTAGCAGCACAGTTTAATGTGCTGAAGAGCAAGCAAATTCACTGCAGTCAATACTTTGGACTTGAAGGTGCATGTAGTTCAGTGTTGACTGTAAGAGATAGCTGTTCAGTACTGTGGTTTCATGGTGTCAAACAAGCAATGCAACCCAGAGAGATCCTCAATTATCCCAATCCCACATCCCTTCTCCCCTCTAGTCAGCACTACAGGTCCCCAAGGCTGCACTGTGGAAGCAGTATGGGGAAGTCCATTTCACTTCCAAAGGAATTACAAAGTTATGTAAAGCAGCACACACCTCAGATCTGTGTTTGCAGTAGGGGGTTTACAACTGCTTCAAGGTTGACCTAAGCAAATCCTAAGTAAAGGAGGGCTTACTCCATCAGCATCCCCCCAGTTTAGTCAATACCTTTGTAAAGCAGAGAATTGATCTGGCTGAGCACTACACTGCACTTGTCCATAATCTCTAAAGTTGCTCACCAGTCAGATCAGCTCCCTGATATGGCTTGCTATACCAGTGCCGGGGGAAGCAACAGCAATACTACAGGTGTAAGCGCTGGTGTAAAAGCAACTGGTAGGAAGAGGCAGTCCAAGCATAAGAGGGGCAGGCATGCTCCTCCTCCCTGCAGAAGCATGCTCTTCACTCCTGGGAACACTGCAGAACCACAGCCTGGAGGAGAAAAGTGGTGGGGAGGGAACGTCTTCTGCCAGTGTTGCTGATTGCCTTTATATCAGCAAACAGCCGCCATTTTGAGGAGCTGGAGGCATTCAGGGCGCTCTGGAGAGACCAAACATCAGCTTCCAATGACTAGAAATAGAAATGGCAGGTTTGTATTAGCGTTTCTCAGCACAAGCTATCCTTAGTGCCTGCAGCATTCCCCCTACTCATATGCTACTTCTGTGTATAGTATTTATCCTTGAGGTCCACTTCCTCAGCAGCCTGGGCATTGAGCCCCCTTCCCATCCCACCCCAGAGGAAGAGGGCTGCACACAGAGCCATGAGCACAGTGCAGGATTTTGGGAGGGGGACCTACTCTCACAGCATGATAAGCCAGAAACTCAAGAATATCTCAACTTCTACTAAATTGACAGTGAAAGCAAGGGTTAACCATTTTAATACATCGATCTGCACCTCTCAAGAGCAGTCTGAAGACAGAGCTGCATACAATTTATTTACTGTAGCTGTTCAGACTCAGGAGGGTCCACGTGTCTTTTAGTAAAGGCAAAAATCCACCTAGTGTACGTGTCAGGGTATGCCAATGCTTAAATCTCACCAGTATAGGCACAGTTGAATAGGCTGTGCCTGCTTCAGTTTGCAACCTCTTCCAGGGCTGCGGAGAATCAGCAGATGTTAGGCCACTAATTTTTATTAGAATCAATGAATGAGAAAGATGTACCTATTCAAGTCCAGAGGAAATGGAATCAGAGGTATTAAATTCACTTTTTGCAAATCCATTTCCCTATTTAATCCACATTCCCCAGGGGAAACACATTTTAAAAGAATTCCTTTAGTTTCAGGCCTAAGCTACCCATTGTACAACAGATTCTGCAGCATGTACTGAGATCTGCCTTAAGGCAGAGACTGTCCTTTATAACACATCCTCAATAACATGCTTCAGAATCCTTGTTCCAGCACAAGATGAAGCAGCCTCAGAGCTGGGTTAGGTTAATACGCCTCTGCACAGTCACAAGCTGGTTTTCAGCTTCACAAGCCGGCTAGGTCACTTTCTGTAGCTTGTGCAAAAATACATAAGGGCAATCCTGTGTGGCTGGTTCAACATGCCAAATAAGGATGTTAAAAAGCCAAGTAACTGTTACATGAAGCTTGGCGCACGTGCCAAGTTCATCGCTAACATCCATTTTGCTCTGCCTCCCCACACAAAAGCCAGGAAAGTGGATTCCAAAGTTCAAGCACTGTTACCACAGAGGAAGCACAGAAACGAAACCCAGAGTCTCACTCCAGCAGTGTTTTCACTAAATTTAAAGGACCACAACCTTAGACACCTCTGTCACACCAGTAACTATTTAGGCTGCATCTCCTGAGCCTACACACTTATTCCATGACTCTTTAAAACATCACAATGTACAATAAAAACACAGCTCATACATCTACAGCCACTCACTGCAGTATAAGCCTATTATAAAGTCAAATGGTTAATAAGTTCTTGAACAGATAAAAGTACCGGTTACCATTATTAAAACAAGGGATATCAACATGAACTCTTACAAGAGCCATTTCTTTCACTATTTGTTTCTCCTCTGTTCCCTGCAGTTCACTATAATGCACCTTTATCCAGAGTGGGGGTGGTAAGGAGACTGTTAACCACAAGCTAGCACCTCAGAACAGCCAAACACACACAGGTTGTGATGTAAATGCATGAGAACATGCTGATGTTTTAAGACGAAGCCTCCTGTTTTGTGTGCAACAAGACACTGTCACAAGGGCAAACCAATTTCAGCTATAGCAGAATTTTATGAACGAGATCAAGTTGAATTGCCCCCCCCCCCCCCAGCTGAGTAACTTTAAAAAATGTACCACCGCCCCACAAGCTTATAACACCATTCTCAGCTGGCATAAACTGTCATTGTTCCAGCATCCATCCTTCACTTAAATACCAGAAAATTCCCCTAAAACAGGAACTGCACTGTCCTCGATCTGCCCCACATAATTACTCTTTCCCTTGACAGACACCATCTTTTAGACCACAATCCCCACAAAACATTAACCCCGATCAGAACCAAAATCAGACTTAAATGCTGTCCCTTTTAATGCAAAAGCCCAGCCTGCTGTCAGTGCAAGCATTTTATGGAGTTGCAAACCTCTAAATCCCACCCACAGCAACACTATTCCTCTCCAAATCTTTTCCCAATGGCCATCTCAAAGCAAGAGCCCATAAAAAGTTATTTCATCAACTGCAAGTTGTACAAGGGGAAACAGTCCTGTGAACACCACCATATTTAACTAGTTAGACCCCTCAAGTCTTTTTGATTTTAACCATTTCAGGAAGTGAGGGAAGAGACGGCATTTTCCAGCCCTAGCCATGGTTGATTTAAAACAGTTTAGGGAAAAAGGCAGAAGAAAGTGCAGGGCTTCCTTTCAGATTTGAAAAGAAAGGTATCTTCTTGTCGGCCCTGTGGTCACATTCTGTGCTGTTTTTCCTTAGGACCATCTAAACAAGACAGATGTAGCCAGTATCCAGGCAGCAGCTGAAGGCTAAGTACTAGAAAGGCACTCTGGGGTGGGGGATGGAAGGGAAAAGAGGGAGAAGAGAGTGAGGAAGCCATTTGGCTATAAAAAGGATCTTTCTTTCCTGTTGAAATGCAATGGTAAAGAGTGTCAAAATGGCTTAAGGGTGGGAAGGTCAAACATGTTTTGAGATGTTAAACTTTTAAGCTTTGTCAAAAAGACTGAAAACCAAAAAAAAATCTTAAGGTAGGTTTTTGTTCTTCCATTCAAAATACTGAGCCACTGAGCTGCAAGCAATTCTGAAATTCCCATTATCTGTTCACTTTTACCACAAATTAGCCAGAACTATTCAGTGAGTATTTAATCCTGACTAAATCTGCCACTACCAAAAAGAATACTTGTGAAAATTGCTGTTTTCCAGTAATTTTTAGATGCAACATTTGCCAATCCTTCCCCCCTCCAGCAAGGCTCCATTTTAAAAAGGTCAGCTACTACCGGTTATACAGTATGAGTGATTCTGCAATAGTAAAAGATGCTGGAATACAAGACTCTAGACATCAGTTTTATTAATGACACAGCATCAGCACAATACACCTTTTATCTGTATGCCAGGTTTTTTGCTGCTAAACAAGAGTAGTTTTAGAACTTCTAGGACTGTCATTACTTGCCATTTAAATTTGAGAATTAAATTTTAGAGCTCTCCTAAACATTATGATGCACAAAGCTGGACAACAACTGTAACTTACAAAAAGTCAAGATGCAGGAGAAGCCTTAGTAAAATTTGTGCAGTATCTTTCAGCCTTATTCTACTTCCTCACTCTAAAATTTGACAAAAGGAACCATATAGTTTGCGCAGTGAAGCCTTATTTGCTATGGCTACAGTGTTGTTGTTAAGCAACTCCAGCTTATTTTCTAGTTTGCACTGCAGTTAATACAAAGTCTGAATCCTCATCTTTTTAACTCAGGATAAAGAACTCATAATATGAAATAACAGCCACTGGAGCACAGACTGGCACCCCAGATTCCTCTTCCTCTCCTACCGATGAGAAAGACAGGTTCATCCTTGCTTTCTCTTGGACCAATCACTCAGGTTCTGCTCTATAAAGTTGAACAGCTCCCACAAGACACTCCAAGTTAAGATTTGAAAGTTCATTCACAGGAAATTGGATTTACACCAACAGCATCCTGACAATCCCACTCAAACACTGAAGTCCTCTCATGTTCTACAAGCACCTTGTCTCCATCTCAAGTTTCTGCACTTCACTAAAACTTTCTCCTTGGGGTGGGGATTGCACTAACTACTATTGCTGCCTTTTGAGATATGGATGTTACTGCTTTGCACAAGAGTTGTTCTTTGGGAAAAGTCCTCTGAGAAGTATCCAAGTCAGACTTCTTCCTCACTTGGGCAGGTTTTAAGCAGGAGGTCTTTGCAGCACCCTGTTGGATTGGCTTGTTAAGAGTAAGAGCCAGCATCAGGTTCCTCAAGGCTGGTTTCACAGTTCACAGTTTCTCTATGCATTCTCAGGATTAAGGTTCACTGCACAACCAGACAAAGACCTGGCCAGCATTGGATGTTTATAGGAAAAGAGAAGGCTGCTTACAGCAAAAAAAATTACATGTGTAACTTCCCGCTCAAATGGAAAGTCTTCTGGAATTAAAATTATTATAACCCCACACAATATAGATAGTTTTGAAGATGCAGTATTTACTGCAGGAGTTTACAGAACTCCTCAAGCTAGCTTTGCTGACACTGCTATCAGAAACGTGGTCAAAACCTAACATGACCCTCTTTCCCCAGCTATGCAGAATTCAGTAGTTGATCAACATAGTCTTTTATCAAATTCAAATAAACAAAGATATGTAGGAAATATTCTGCCAATCTCCTTTTTAAGGCATAAAGGCAGAATTCACAAGACATGACTTTCAGATGCCAGCACTGCTGCCTAATTGTCTGGTCAGCTAGTCTACCCAAAGACAGGAGCCAAAATTAGCATAGCGTATTTTCCAGGGATGTATACACAGAGATGGGTCAGCAAGTTCATAGTCGCTAAACCAAGTAGCACCCCCTCTTCATTTTGTCCCAGTAAATTAAGTAAATCAGTAAATTAAGATTTCCATCAAAACCTCAGGTCTCCAGTACATGATATTAAGGATTTCAGCACACCACCACCTGATAATTCAGGAACACACATCAGGACATCGTAAGAAACTAGAAAATTGTTAAAAGGGTCAGGACAACGAATAGCCAAGAGGTGGCAGTGTTTCTATCTGGTAAACAAGAACAATACTAATTGTTTATAGCATTTTAGTAGGGTAGGAAGTCCAGTGGCATCAAACAGTGCTATACTGCAAGAGGCACAGACATTAAAATGCTCCTTTTTCCCTTTCAGCTGCAGCCCAATTAAGCTGAATAGTCTCTTCAGGCACTACATCCAGGTCTTGGTTAAAGCAATTGCTTTAAGAAGCAGTAGCAGCACACTACTACAAACATCCAGATTAATACTAACTGGATGTTTCTAGCCAAGGTGACTGTATTTTAGAGCTTTAGTAGGCCCCAATAAATGGAAGCATTTTAAGAGATCATCTGCACAGTTGTTTTTAACTTGACAAAGAAAAAAAAATCTCAGCTTTAAAATTTTAGCATTTTCAATCTGAATTAGATTTACAAAAAAAAAAAGTAACTGTATAAATCAGTACTTAAATATCACTTGGCATTTAAGCTAGTCTAAGGAAATCCCAAGACTGCCTCACCTCTGAATTTCTAATGTGGTTATTGAACACAGGAAGATGAAGTTTCAGTTCACATGTTCAGTGCAAAGGTCACAAGCTCTGCAAGACCATGATCAGAAACATTCCAGGACAGTGTTGCTTAATTCACAGCAACAGCTTTATTTAACAAAAGCACTCAAGGAATGGTTTCCCTCTGTAACTCCGTATGTGATCAAACATGAAACAAGTCAGCTTACTCCAAGAAGTGGCTTCTTCAAACACATCAGAGTTGGGTGTTTTGAGAATTGGGTTTGGCTGGGTTTGTTTTGTTTGCTGAAGCTTTGATTTATAATAGATCTTTCATTCTGAAAACATTTCTATCTGGTTTTAGTGGAAAAAGAGCCATGGCATGAGTATTTGGTAGGGATGTCTCCCCTGCTTGGAGAAAAAGAGATACATGAAATGGGGAAAAACAACGCACACACCATGATGTTCTGACTCACACTGATTTAGTGGAGTATCTTTCATCAACAGCCATTTGCTCCTAGTGAACTGCTGGCAGCAGTTTGCCTGGGGTCAGACAGGGGCCTCTTAAGAGGAGTTTCCTTTCCTAGATCACCAGCATAGTATTTTGTATCTTTTCACATCATACCACTCAAAAACACATGCTACTTCCTTAGAATACACGCATCCAGAACAAGTTACTAGATTTACAGCTCTGGAAGTCACCTTGGATTATTTCCCCTTACTTCCCTCCTTAGGGCAAGGGACTACGTAACTGTCTGATAACATATCACTGCCACAGGAGCCAAATGGAAAATTGCCAACCTATTTCCAAACTAAGAATCCAGCAAATGCAGGTGGCAACTATTTCTTTGCACACACCTCAGGAAAATTCTTACCAGGAACCTTTCTGTTAAAATCATAAACCACAACATAGAATGACAAAAAGGAATAAACCAAATTCTGTCAGCTCCACAAGGACAGACAACTAGGATAGAGTTAGATTAACAATATACTCATTATCATGAGTAGTTCATCAGATTTCCATTCCAAGGTAAGCCATATACAAATGCACTTGAATTCTGCAAAAAAACATAACACTGTTCCCCCATATAGTAAAGAATACGTGGAAGAGTAAACAAGATTTCCAAGGAGCCTACCACTTCAGTGAGTCTCTCACCTCCTGATAGCATATTTGGATAGCACACAGTAATCTTAGCTGGGAAGTGTCGCTATTCTATTTTATTTTGGTACTTGTTTCAACATTCAACACTTCCTCTTTGCAACCTATCCCCAGATTATGAGAAGTGTTTCCTTCTATGTTACCTCCTTGGGTGGCATTAATTTAAGTTTTAATCAATAAAAGCACTTATGAAAACAGTCTTCTCCAACCAAGATGGTATTAAGTTTCATATATGTTATGGTATTTTCAGGTGAGACCATGGAGGGGTCTTGTTGCTCATATTAGAAAACTAATGTTAAAAGAGTATGTAAGACAGGATATCTTCAAGGCTTCCCCATGATGATTTTAGATATAACTTAAAATAGGACACCTTGTGGAGCAATTACTCTAGAACTACATACTATACAGCTTTCCATACTTTTTTCTGGAACAGATGCATTCAAGATTGGTGAAGACAATCCATCTGACAAGAAAACATCCATTCTGACAAGATACTGGTTCCATTATTCCTAGATTAACTGTCAAGCTTTATCTTTCATTTAGGAAAAAAATTAAGTCTTATTATGCTAGCCAAACCCTCATGAATACTATATAAAAATTATGTTTATATAAGTACACTGACAATATAGAATGAAGACAAATGAATGGCAACAGAAAAAGCAGATTACTAAACAGCTGAGAAGATGACAATTTAAAAGCAAGATGTTTAGTCACAAGAATCCTTTATGATGAAAAGCAGAGCTATGGGTTTAACAAAAATTCATTCAAAGCATCCAAGTAATTCAATTTCTTTTCAAAATTTTGGGGTTTAGAGTTAAGGCAGAACTCGGGGAGGAGAACAGATGAACAGGTTTGGACATGAGAAGAGGAACTTCAGTACTTTTTCTCCTTGTTCCCTACAGCATCTTCAGCTGAAGGGTTTTGCTACCTCCATTGTCCAGTGATTTTAGCCAACCAGGCACTGGCTTTCCTCCTCTTAGATGCGAGCTATTTTTTGCTAATCAGTGTGTGAAGGGATCAGATGCAGAACACGTACCATCTGAAGAAGGCTGAAGCAGAAAGGAATTGCAGATTAAGAGGACAAGGGTTACCTGTGCCAAGGCTAGCAAGGTAACTAGCCGATTTCCGCATGAACCCCCCCGCTTTGCCTGCATATCAAACATTTTATCATTTCCCTCCTCATTATATAGTTGTATATGATGAATACAACTTTCTGTGCCTGTACCCCACACCATTAAGGGGTCTCATCAGCCTGAGCTCCTTAGCAGCTCTGTTTTTTTCTGAATGGCATAACATGGCATTAAGGTTTCAGGAACTGAAAACATACAGAATGAAAATGCTAACCTTGAATTGTATTTACAAGGATGTTACTTGGAAGGCTGCGACTCCTCTGTAAGAAACTGGTTGCCAAATGAATTGGCTGAATAAATCCTCCACACAAAGTTTTTGTGGCTAGATGAGCAAATCAGAAACCAATTAACATAAAGTTAGCATATAGTTTAACACACAGTTTAACACAGTTACAGTGACTTCTGTAACAATAAAAATGATGGCATTTTCTGTAGATAAATAAGGTGTGTTTGCTTGTAGCATCTCATCTAAGAACTGAGATATGAAAATTAAACCATCAACTGTGACAATGGTTCAAGTGTTTGTTTTGTTCTAGTCTGTACTTCATGTTAACACCCACACTTTTACATTGAGAGTAGAAATGGGAGAACCTTAATGTAGAAGGTTTTTTCGGCATTGTTGCAAAGAGACCAAGATAGAAACACTAGTAAATACTGGCAGTAATCATGTACTGCGTGAAGTCACTTCACTGACTCAGAAGCATAGGAAATGAAAGATGACAAGAAAGTATTCAGGTGAAAGAGCCTCTGGACCTAATCCAAGGCCAAACATACAGTATACCACTACAAGCTTAAGTGGCCAAAGAACCCAACTACTGCAGTCTTTGCAAAGACATCCTGACCTTACCTATAGCCAGTCAGTGCCAAGTGCTCATTCAAGGGGAAATGAAATGCAGGCATTACGTCAATTTTAGCTGCAGTACTTCAGAACTTCCAGCAGAATCTGACTACTAGTTCTCTGGAATGTCTGTTTTCCTGGATCATACAGAAGTTTTAATTGTATGTAGCTGCATCACATGCAATCAAAGCATACAATTACTCCCTAAAAATATTATTTCAAGAGTAAGCCACATGGAATGGAACTCCCCTCCCTTTCAGTCTCACATGAACACTGCCTTAGAGGTTTCCCACTTGCATTTGGTACAGAGACACAGAAGTTAGTTTGTCTTGACACAGCTGCTACTGTTTAGAGTAACAGTTCAGATTTATGGGTACTTCTTTTTGGCAAGGTGCAAAGATGGAATAACATCACCTTTGCCAGAAAGGCAGTAATGTGAAGACATAATCAGGTTTGTTTTGACAAGTCACAATTGTCTGAAACTTGCCCCATCAAGTATATCAAATTTGTATGCATTCACATGCAGCCTGTCATTGGGAAGAGCACTGCGCGAGAGGGGCCCAAGGTTTGGAGTAGACAGCCCTCCAGCAGCATGCCAGCTCGGCAGAGGAAGTCACCTCAAAACCCTCATAGACTTGTTTCCACTCAACACCAGCCTGCTTAAGACTGCCCACTAACCTCCATAGTAACAACCCCACCGACAGGGTATATACAGGGTAATTCAAGTAAGGGAAGCATGCTTCAGCAACAGAAGTTCTCTCTGCTCTATTAAGAGGCTCAAGAGTCCTTAAAAAAAAAAAAAAAAAAAAAGAATAGAGCAAGAGCTACCATGAAACAGTACTGTCAATTAAAATACATGCTGTCCAGAATGCAGAAAGACAGATGACACCCTCACTCTAAGAAAGGGCATGCTGTCACCTTTTGGGACACTGTCAACAGCCACCATTTATAACCTTCATCTAATTCCCAGTTCTAATCTTACCAATACTTTCATGATATTGGGGGAGGTAGTATTACATCCACTCATTCACAATTATATTATTAGTGTATTATTATTGGTATATATATATATATAGTACAAGAGGGGAAGAAGCAAGAAGAATATTACATCTTCCTTCTATTACCATTATTGAGTATGAGAGCAGCACTGGGATAACTAGAACATCAGTGTTCCAGAAATTCTTTTCTACTTCATCCATTCCAATTCCCTAATTGTTGTTGTTAGCTTGGTTATTTATTTCAGGGTAGAATCTAATCCAGACCACTGCCTGACATTTCCAGTTCTGATTTTTGTTTTATTCATCCCCTGTAACCGTCCCTCCTCTCTTCCTAAAGTATTTGCCCATTCATTTAAAAGCCTTTAAAAGAAGTTGATAGCAAATGTGCTGTGTTAGGACACCACTGCAACACTACAGCTGCTTCTACAGTAACTAGAGGGGGGAAGGTTCTATTTGCCATTTGTTCAGTCAATTCAATATGATACAATAGATAATCTAGTTATCTGCACAACAGTTTCTGTAACTTGCAAGCACTTTAATGGGAGAA
Organism: Pezoporus wallicus; assembly: GCF_028554395.1. Classification (NCBI taxonomy): domain Eukaryota; kingdom Metazoa; phylum Chordata; class Aves; order Psittaciformes; family Psittacidae; genus Pezoporus; species Pezoporus wallicus. The sequence continues at coordinate 138,557 of NW_026636425.1, read as the reverse complement.
CCACAATTTTCATTTTCCCCTACAAATAACCATTGATCCTACAACCACTTTAGCTGGATTGCTTATCAGTCTTCAATTAAAGAAAATCTGCTTTCCAGTTTGCTCATCTATACACAAAAACTGTTTAGGATACACTTGGCTCATTTGGCAACCAGTTTCTTATGGAGAAGACATGCCTTTCTCAAGTAACACCCTTGTATGGATCAAGTATTCTTGAAATCTGAGTGACTTTGTCTAGCAGGCTGCAGACCCCCTTCACGCTCCAACTTCAATGTATTAAATCTCCACTGCCTGTGGGCACAGAGCATATAGCAGTGGGGGCAGGGTGTGGTGTGCGGTGCGGGGGGGGGGGGGAGGGAGAGGAGGCTGGGGCAGGAATTTAACTCCTTAACAGCATTGCTTTTAAAGGAAAAAGGAGGCTTGGAGGCACAATGATCCTTTCCATTCTGTAACATGTTCTTCCTCAAAGTAACAGACTGCCTCCCATATACATGCACTTGCTAAAACGTTTTAGGACTATATAGTTGGCTCCCAAGCCACAGAAAGACACAGTGACAGGGAGCCCCTAGAAGCTAAATGATTGAGGATGTAAGAGATAACAATCACCTGACATGGCATTACTCAAGGTTACAGAGGATCAGGGACCAGTATCAACTAGTTTGCTGGCAATTCACAGACCATACTGCCAACCCTCACATAAGAGGGCATTCTATTATCTAGTTCCTTGATGCAGCACTAGGTTGGATTACAAAGCTTAAAGACATCCATAATGCAGACAGCTTTCATGCTTTGCTTGCACCAAAGATTTAAGGCAATGGTATACACTTCACTGTCTTGACAGCGTGAATGGCTGAGTAATAAGAACCACTGAAGTGCAGGGGGAGGGAAAGGGGAGGATTTGAAGTTTGATAATTGACATTTTCCCCTAAATAACAGTTTGCCTTTTGTTGACAAAGAGCAGCTGAACAAAAGGCTGTATAAAATTAGTCTTCCACCATATGCCTGCCACTCTGGACAGCAAGTACCTAAACATGGAAAGGGAACCTACAAAACCCAAGACAACACATGACAAGGGTAAAATACAGCAACAAGCTTTGACATTAACATCCGAGAATCCTGTCGACATTTGATTGCCAAATCTCAGGTCCCTACCAACCTTTTAATCCAGCCAAACACAGTGTTTGATAGCTCTCTAAATTTATGATACCTTAAGCAGGGAAAGAAATATTTACAGTGGGTGGTAATTTATCAGCTATCCACACAATACATGGGATGGTCGTATAATACAAGCAAGCAACTAAAAAAAGATAAGAGTAGTTAAAGGTATTTTGTCAAGCTTACTAAATATTTTGGTTATGCATGGAGACCAACATTAAAGGGAAAATGATGCAACACAAGTTTAACTATTACCTTTAGCTCACTAAAGGACCCTTCTCCCCAGAAAGCACCCAGATCCAAGGGCAGGCTGTCACTGTTTTAACAGTCCTGGAGAGTACCAGTACTGGGAGCAGCCTTGGTGATTACCTCTTCATTCAGTGAGGACCATTTCCACTATAGCACTGAATGATATAGCACTGGGGACCTCAATCTCCAGCATTTTTAAATGTTCACTCCGAAAAATTACTTACAACTATTGCTAGTTAGATTTCTTCAAACTGCCTATCTACTGCTGGAAGATAAGCCATTTTCTCCAAGTCAGCAACAGTGCAGAGGCATATAGCATAAAGTATGCCAAATCATAAAACAATAAGCTTCTTGTATAGTTTCTGGTTTAAGTCTCAGTCACTTGAATATTTTGCCTACATATGTGGGAAAACTGCTTACCAGTCATCATCTTATCCAACAAGCCCACCATCTGAGGTTTTAAAAATGCATATCACACACTCAAGTGAAATGGAATGGAGCTCTTATTTCTTCCAGCTGGACATGTAACTATAAATTGACACTTAAGTGCCAGTATAGCATACATATCCAAGAGGCAGCACAGTAGGACAACGGAGAACACACAGTGAGCCTCATCTGTGGGTACTGAGTTTTCTTCCCTGTCACACTAAACAGCTAGAGCTGTTTAGTATTCAGAGCTCGTCATCAGTTTCAGTTCCTAAGCAAGATTAGCTATGGACTCCATAGTTGAGAATCTCATTATTTTGTTGAGGGTTGGTGAAGAACCAGGTAGCTTAGAGTCAGAAGAACTTTAGGAAGTTAATATTACTCTTTTACTAGCTACCTACACTTTCTCTTTAAGGTGGGAAAGGTAAGGGGGAAAGAAGAGAAAGTTGTTCAAAGTGATATTACGTAGTGAAGAAACTTTTGAACTTTTTGAGTTAGAAAACAGCAGGAATTATTGCTCCAATTCTCTAACATGTTTTTATTCTATTCCTGTGACTTTCAAAAAAGCCGAAAACAACCCATGGAAGGAACTGCAGCTGAGGCCATGATGAGAACACCTAAAACAAGGACATATGCCTTATCTATCTTGGGATCAGGGACTTCCAATCATTACATTAACCAATACTTGCACTGCCAAACAGTAGTCCTGTTCCCATCCAGTATTTCTACACTTTAATTAAGTCTTAATGACAGGTCAAAATCATTACTAAAATTATGTACTACATAATTATGATTCAAGGTTGTATTTGTAGCTGCTCTGTTGAAAGTGGATTAACCCTAAAGAAAATAAACCCCTTCCGTGAAACCTGTGGTAACATTAGTCTTGCATTTGGTACATTGTTCATACATCTTAAGATCTGTGCTTTCAACACATCGTGATTCTTTGTCTGATGGAAAGACACCAAGAACTCTGCAGGAAGGAAGGGAGTATAGGAAGAGAACTAAGAAGAAAAAGGGGCAAGACAGTATTGAAAGAGGAGTAATACCTTCTTAACTTTAAACCAGAGGAACTAAATAGTTTTCCTCTAAGGAAGCATGGTCTAGCAAGCATGTCTACATGCTCTGAAGATTCAGCTGAAAAGAGAAACTCACTACGCATGATGCAAGATTTCATCCCTTGAAGTGCAAATTCAATCAGGCCCTGTCTACAAGTTAGGAAATACACTTAAGAGACATCAGTTTTAGCAAAACTGAAGTTAAAGAAAATTAGGCATGAAACTAGTTACTGTACACTGAGAACCTGTTTATTGTATACTTATCCCCACTCCTATTTTTTCAAGGGTTATTATAACCTTAGGTCTATGTTGTGGCCTGCAAGTTTCTACTGTATTGGTAACTGTTTTTTCAAAGATGTTCTCAAAGTAAGAGCACTCCATGAAACTTGCCTGAACAGACAAAAGCATTTTTGTTTCTTCCAATTTTTACTCACTGAAAACTATCTCAAGCCACGTTTAATAGGCCAGTAACATAAGAATATCAGTTAAATAAATAAAGCAGCAGTTAAATAAAATTGTTCTACATACAGAGAAGATACAGGAGCTACAGGTGTGCTCGGAAGGAGCAGCTAAAAGACAAGGCGGAGTAACCTAATAGGCAACCTGTTTAGCACCAGGTATATGAACATTATAAGTAAAAACGTGTGAAATTACTAAACCCCTTCATTCTGAGTATGTTACATCCACATTACATAAACCACATATGAACAAAATAACTTGCTGCCTTCACCCAGAAAAAATTGAAGACCCAAGTGTCAGTAACTGAATTTGAAGTATTGCATTCAGATTGGGCACCTGCATGTGCATTTGATACCAGAAGAAAAAAAGACAAAAGAAGTACAATAAGTGAAGGGCACATCAGCATAAGGAAATAAATACAGTTGCTTACATATACTGGAAGTATGAATTTCTCTAGCTCATATGCACATTTTCCTCTAAAGTTGAAGCTATAGCAACCACAACAGCAGCAACACAAAGTACTACATGGTAAGACCAGTGCCTCCAAGATGCCCTCCTCAAAGTTTCAATCATTTGATAGGAGGTAGAAAACCCCCGACCATTAGAAAAAGGAACAGCAAGAGCCTGCAGTATATTTGTCACATACCAAAGTTTTACATAAGTAGTCCTTGAGCAAAAGACACAGAACTGGGGATACACAAGCATACCCAACTGTTCTGGTGAGATGTGCGCTTTAAGAGCACCATGAAGTAAAGCTTAGTGTCTGGCAATGATGGCAAGCCATTACATAAAAGGAACCATTTCTAACCTACACTTCCTTCCTAGCCACATTATCCCTCCTTTTACCTCCCAGCAGTTCAGTTTGGGGCAGATTCCTCTGGAATTCAAATAAATTTAATCCAATGCTAGAAAAAGGTATAAATTCAATCAGCAAATTCAGCCAAGATACCAGATAAGCAGCTTTCAGTTCAGGAGACAGTTAAATGTTTGGATGCTTTCCCCTATATATACACAAGCCTTCAAAAGTTGCATCTTTTGCAATCTGGAAGACAATAAGGAGAAGTGTAATTTTTTTGGTAGTCTAAAAAGACACTAAGTTTTCAGGAACATATACGACTACGGAATTCAGGGCAACAGTCTAATTTTAGTCAGTCATGTTCACATACACTGATATCCCACCATGAGCCATTTCAACTTGCTTATCTGGCAAGAAACTTCTGGGCTTGTTAATTCATCTGCTCAATAGAGAAGGTGACCAAAGCCAAAACTGATGTGAGCAAAAGAAAGGAACAATGTGGGTAAGGGGAGAAAGAACTTTAAAATCCTTTCTTGCAGCGGTGAGGAACTGTGGTGCTACATCCTGGGGAAGGAGAACTCCACACCCAAGAGGACTATTCTAGCAGCTTACAGATGAGATCCACCTGCACTCAAACCTACCTGCATGACCATAGCCTGGCACCAGCTCTTCTCACTTACTGAGCAGAACCACTGCTTTTAACCACTGTTAAATTTAACTAGTGTTAAATCACTGTTTAATACTACTAAATTAAGGTTCCGATCTAGCATTCCCACCTTGCATTTTAGGTTTGTTTTCACACTATTAGACAGCCAAACAAAGTACTTAATGCATCACTTAAGTACCCTCTTGGAAGGCTGCCTTTCTATTATCATTCCTTTTATGAGGCTGTAAATAGCATTCTTAGAATTAAACAAGCAATAACCCTCACAGTTTTGCAACCATCCTTTCTCAAAAACAAGCAAACAAAAAAAAAAAGTACACCTCACCCACTTTATGTTTTTCCCAGCAAAAGTGAGAAAGATTAACAGTATAAACTGTTCCAAACAGTCAGTCTCTCCCAAAAGTCTTCACTTGAGTGGATAGTAAGTACAGATCAGGCACACCCACATTTAAGGAACCACCGAAACTCACACTAATTAAGAACACTAGTAGATCATTAATTTGCAGAATAAAAACCTTTCTCAACAGGAGCCAAAGGCTTGAAAATGCTCACTACTTTTAAAAGATTTCTAGGTCTACAGGACATAAGGGCACCCAAAATCAATCATAAGAGACATGTACTCTTTTACACTTTTCAAAACACACTAATGAAAATAAAATTAGTTATGAAAAATAAGCTAACAAGCTTTTTTAGCAGTTACTTCTAGAAAAGTTGTACAGTTTAAGCAAGGCTAGAAGACCTTTTTTTGTTTTACAATTTAAGATTTTAAGTCTACAAAATACCTTGGAGCTTCTGTCCCAGCTACATCTTCACTAAGTGGTGGTGAATACATCTGCTTTGGAAGATACTATCTGCTATGGCCAAAAGCCCTCTATTGCTTAATTTTACACACTTTGAAGGTTTTTGTTTTCCCAAAATTCATACTTTGTCCTCCAATACCAGCAAATTTAAGAAAAAATAAAAATTCTTCCAGAGCCTCCTAGAACATTATTTCAGAAGTACAGCAGCATTAGAGGAGATAATAAAAGCATCCTTGCAAACCCAAGACAAAGGCATCACCACATTTCACTAGGCTAAACGCCTTCCTCTATCAGTCAAGGAAGCATCCCACATACTACCCTGTCCTCAGGCAGTTTTTTTTCCCCCTGAAGCTGCCCACTTTCATACTGGGAGGAAACTACCTCAAACACTGAAGATACTGGCAAATTCCAGGAAAATCCCCTGCATTGACATCGGGAGCAGAAGGGGGGGACAGCAGACCGCCATTTTCCAGTCGGTGATAAAAACCAAGTCTCAGACCATCACAGCAAGAAACTCTCTTCTGATGAAGCTTAATACAGCCCAGTTCACTTTGAAGAAGCCACAGCCTCTTTTAGATCCGTGAAAAAATATTAAGGCTCATCAGAAACACAACTCGCAAGCAAAGCGCTTTAAATATAGAGCACGTAAAGCCAAGTTCCCATTTTTAACATCAGTGAAGTTCCCGTTTGCACCACAGAGGCAGCTAAAGTGTTGTTACTCAAGGGCAAGAGATGAAGCTGGCATACACAAGTGTATCTGTTAACTTTCCGACTACCTCCAACTAATTAAAAAAGGATCCTGTCCTTGATACAATCATTTTCCTTTGTATCTAGTAGGGGTTTCTGTCTTCAATGGGTTACACGCCACAAATATTCCACGAAGTGATTTAACTTTGCATTAGACACATCAAGGGGCTTGGGGGGGACTCCAGACTTCCCCTCATCTCACCTCCACGGACCCGCCACCCCCGCTAAGCCCCCCACAAGCTCCCACAAAACAGCGGCGCCCGCAGTCCGATGCCCCACCGCACATCGCGTTAGCGGCTCCCCACCGCCCACCAGCGGCCCGAGGCTTCCACGACCACCTCTCGTGTCACCGCCTCCCGCAACCTCCCTGCTCACCTCTTCCTCCCGGGACGCCGTCGCCTTACCGTACCCATCCCGAAACCACCCGCGTTCCCCGTGCAACGCGGGGAGGGAGGACGAAGCGCCGCGACTGGTCCCCGCCACCTGCCTGCCCCTCGGGGCCGGGTGCAGTGCAGGCGGGGGCCCTCTGGCGCCGGCCAGGGGCGGGAGCGCGGCCACGCACCTCCCGCGTACTCGCTCACCTCGTCGTCGTGGTGCTGGCAGTAGCTGGCCCGGTCGGGGAACACCGAGAGGATGTTGTAGGGCGAGGCAGGGTAGGGTGGGCTCAGGGCGATCGGCGCGGCGGGGCCGGCGGCGAACCGTTCGATGAAGTGGTCTTTGGTGAGGCGGACGCGCTGGTGCGCTCGCACGCAGTTATCGCACAGGTGCTCCTGGCAGTCGAGGCAGCGGGAGCTGGCCGCGTTGCCCTCGTCACAGGAGCTGCAGCGGGGCTCGCCTTGCCGGCTGTGGGGCCGCCGCAGCAGGAGCGCCGCCGGGCCGCCGCCGCCGCCCGAGGACGACGACGATGTCGAGGAAGGCGCGGCCGAGGCAGCGGCGGGCGAGGAGCCGGCGGCGCGGGGAGGCGGCGGAGGGCGGCCGTGGTGGCGGTTGTTGCCGCCGCTTCCCCCTCCCGCGCCGGAGCCTGCGGTGGGTCCGGCCCCGGCGGCGCGGCCGTTCTTCTGCTCGTCGACAGCGGCGGCCACGACGACGACGTCCAGCAGGTTGCTCAGGAGGAAGTTGGAAGAGGGCAGCGCGTCCATACCCGAGGGCTCCGAGATCACCACCTTCTGGTCGCAGATGGGGCAGCGCAGCTTGAGCGCGTCGCCCGCACCGGGGTGCCGCTGCGCCTCCAAGCATTGGCGGCAGAAGGCGTGCAGACAGGGCAGGACGTGGAGCCTCCGCGGCGGGCCCCCGCAGGAGGAGCCGCTGCCGCCCCCCCCGGAGGAGCCGGAGGTCTGCGAGGAGGACGAGGAGGTAGAGGAGTTGGAGGAGAGGGGAGCCGGCGAGCCGCACATCTCCTTGCACAGGGGGCAGATCTGGAAGTCGGACTCGGGAAATGAGGCCATTTGCGATGGGCCTGACTCCTCGATGGGGGGTGAAAATGTTATCTCCCCTCCCTCACCAAAATAAGTCAGAAAAGACAATAACGTGCTCAGAAAACACAAGAGGAGACAGGGGGCGTTTGGAGAAGGTAGTTCTGCGAGCGGCTTACGAGCAAGCTAGCAACGATCAGTCGTTTTGCCAAGTGGGATCGATTGGCCGGTTTTGCAAATACGGTGTCATCGATCCGGCAGTCTGCAGGGAAGTGGGTCCTCGCCTCGTACCGCTACTGGGCTTGATGCTGCTCCCGCTGCTGCAGGGGGATATTTTTGGTATCAACGTATAGCTGTCCCGTTCTCTCTCAGCAAATGGATCCTCTCTTCCCTCACATGTACTTAACCCCCGATCCCCCGCTGCATTAGACAAATTGTATCGATTCCAGATCTGTCAATACCTCACTCAGTCTTCCCATCTCCACCTCGGGTCAGCAGTTTGACAACGCTGTTCGGTTACTTGTCTTCCTGAACAGAAAATGCATGGGCGCCAACTGCCCGATCCCCACCGCATCCAGCAGGGATCGGGCCTTCGTCTGCCCGGGCTCGGCTCCGGTTCCCACGGCCGAAGGACGGAGTCGGGGCGGCAGTGCAAGTTCCTCTTGGCCGGGTGGACGCGGGTGGGGGGCAGCAGGGGCTTAACTCAAGTTTCGCTCTTTCTTCTTGGGGCGTTGGTTTTTTTCCTCTTTTCCTTTAAACCTGCGCTTGTCGGGGGGGAAGGGGAAATTTCGTTTCAGTTCCCCCCTCCACTTTTGCAATCCAGAGCAGCTCTAGGAGAGAGAGAGGCACTGAAACACAGTGGCCAGGCAGACTTCTCCAGCTCCCGTCCTCCCCCGCCGACGCCTGCTCCACCACCGCATGACTGGGGGGTGGGGATGGGGGCCGGCACTGGTGCCCACCCCACCGGCGGAGACTCACGCTGGCGGGACACGGAGGAGAAGGAGGAAATGGGAAGAAGAAAAGGGCTCGGAGGGGCAGGCTAAGGAGACCAAGTCCCCACCACCCCACCCCATCCCATCCCCCCCTCGCTTCTCGGAGCTCCCACCGCACGCCTTCCTTTATGAGGGGCTCCCCGCAGTGGCGGAGGGAACGGTGAGCACACAGAGCCCCGCCACAAGCAGTGCCCGGTGGGCTCTCCCGGCCGGCTGGTCAGCACCGAGACCTCGACGCGGATCGCACACGCCGCAGCGGCCGGACAGAGGAGCAGCGGCAGGTCCCCGCGGCCTCCCTGAATTATTCATGGAAGGAGGTATTATATTCGCTCGCACAAATTGGAGCCGCTGTGCAATGCTATCCGAGAGCGCTACGCTCGTCCCCTCCTCCTCTCCAGTTCTCGCTCGCTCTGAGCCCCTGCAGCGCCTAGGATCACATTTCCTTTGTCATCTCGCCTCTTCGCGTGGTGTTTTATTGAGAAAACAAAAATAATATAAAAGCCGAAGAGAGGGAGGGCGGAAGGGAAGGAAAAAATAAAAACAGCCAAAAAAAAGCCTCAAACTCCCGCCTCCCCTGCGATCTGCAGAGCCGGAGCCCACCAGCCCTGGGGGGTGAATTAGCAGGAATTACTCACTGATGCGGCAGCACCGTCCCGGGCGGCGTGGGATCCGGGGAGAGCCATCGCGCTGGGAACCTTCCCCCTGCCTGGCGGGGTGCGGAGGTGCAAAGCCGGGAGAGGGAGGGGGGGCGAGGCCCTCGGGGGAGGGGGAATTGGGGGCGCGGTGTTGTCGGCGGCGCTGACTCCGGCCCCGCAGCGGGCGGTGGCACTGGCGCGGCGCGGCGTGCGAGAGCCTTTTAAGCTCCGACGGCGCGGGCTGACTTCCGCCCGGCTGCGGGGGGCGACCAGGGGGCGGTGGCGGCAGGCAGGAAACATTCGCCCTCCTCCCGCCCGACCTGCCCCCATCCGCCCGCATCCAGCCCGGCCGACCCCCGTCCCCTACTACCCCCCGCGATATTTTAATACCGGTTTTCGTTAGCGGGACCCACCACCATTCTCTCCTTTGGGTTTGACGCACTACCTCCCTGCTCGTCCTTCTTTTTCGGTTTGAGATGCGAGCGGGGAAGGAGCGGGGCCCCGGGGGCCGTTCTTTGAAAGCATCAGGGCATTAATGCAGCTTTAGACATTAAGTCGCTCGATTAATTGTTTTCTTACGACCAGTCTACTGGCGACCGGCTTCTTCCCGCGCCGTCGCGGTCGCTGCCGGGGCAGCCGTGCCCGGGAGGGAGAACCCCAGGTTTGTTGCTCGCCGGGGGCAGGCAGAGGTTTCCTCGCCTTCAAACTGCCGCGATGAAGTTAGCAAAAATTACAGGTGATGCCGTTTGCACCGCTCGCTGCGAGACCAAACCTAAATAAACCCGCGACAATTACGGTTTTTAATGAACCCCTCGCAACCAGCGGCTGCTGGAAGTAAAGTTGCAGCTGGTGCCCAAGTGAGTGGCCACCCTCGTTTTGGTGGGGCTTGTGCTAGCAAGGGAAGACACATGGTATCTTGCCCTCAACGAGAGAACTGGGGATGCTGAAACATTTTAAAAAGTGGAACTGGCTTCGGGATTGGAAAGCAAAAAAAAAAGAAAAGAAAAAAAGAAAACCAAATAGGAAAAGGAATAAAAATAAGAAAAGATAAAAACAGATTTGTGAATGAAACAATCTGTAAATAAGCAAAATAAACTCGAAACAAAATAATATTAAGTAATGATAATAAATTTAAAGGAAACCCACAGAAAACAAAACCGGGCTATTAAAATACATTGAATTATGTTCCTCCTCTGTTTAGGCCTTAGCTATATAAATAACTAACACTGTTTAGGCCTTACACACACAAATAACACTAATTTAAATCATCTACTTAAAAATACCTTTTTTTCCTTTGCTGACAGGTACTAAAGGCAGCTATGAGCCATGCCTGTGAGGATTGCTCACCCAAAGCCCTTCAGAGAACTGAGAATCTCAGGAATGCTAATGCCCTTATGGGAGGCCAAGTGATGGGAACCGCTGATGGAGTCTATGGGCAATTTGTGTTAAGTTGTAAACAAGCATGAATATTTATTATGCATTTACATTATTTATATTTATTTATTTATTAAGCATTTCTATTTATTATGCCACTCTAGTATATTCAGCTGAGAACTTGCCTTTTGTATCACTAAAGGATTGGGGTCTGTGTTCTTTATATGTTCACATTTGAGCATGAAGGTGAAACCCACCGCAGCTTTGGCTAGCAGAGGTTGAAAAATCACTGAGCCTTGCCTGTGTTTGTCCTGTGGTTGCTGCAGATGATTATGATGCTGCAGAGCTTATCCTTTTCCAAATGAAGCCTGTTATTTGAGAAGAATGGCAACTTCCTGAACAACAAACATGCAGTGGATCCATGTGGGTTTCCCAGATAGCCCTTTCCACTAGCTCCCTACAGTAGGAACCATCATCTTGTGTGTTCAGAAATATTTTAGTTGGGCAGAAATTCCCAGATGCATGTCTCCAGGCATCTGACACCCCTTGCCTTCCTCAGTGACAGCTGTTTGCTTTCCCGCTTCCTGGCTGAAGAGGGCAATTTTGCCCATCTATGCTTCAAATGGCTCTAAAGGGTTCACAAGACTACCTAGATGCTGCGGAAGGTCCATTTTGCTGACAGGATCCACTGTATTTGTGCCAAAGCTCCTGAAGCTTGTTTGCAGCTTCGACCCTCCCTGAGCTTGTAAAAGGGCATAAGCAATTCACTGTCCCTGAACAGTAGGTCCTTATTCTTCAGCTGTCATCCTCGTACTTGAGCACTCCACCTCTCTAAATCAAAGTCCTTTTCTTGTCCCTCCACCACTGTCGAAGGAACAAAATATTTTGAGGCTTTCTCTGTTTATGGATGGCTTTTTGTCGTCATTGTAAAAAATGCTGAAATAAAACTAAAGGTAATATGCCAATATTATACTCCATTCTGAAATGTTAGCTGCTGGAACACTTGTGTGCTCAACTACACAGCAGATAGCACTTTTGTGTGCATTTTTCTGCTTACTGCATTGACTGGATTTTTTTTGATCTGATTAACTTGTTCGGCTATAAAAAAATACCATCAGCACTCCTCAGATAGAGCAAGGCATCAATACATTTCATTTGTTCTCTAAGCCAAAACCACACATGGGTGAATAACAGTGCAAGAGCAATAGGTGAACTACAAGAGGCTTCTGGTTCTGGTAGACAGCAGGATGAGAACTTATTTTTATGATTTTTCCCTGGGAAGCAGCCGCTTCACATTTACCCTTTCTGTTTCTTAAAAACAAAAGAACAATAGCTATACTGGTTAGCGGGGCTATTGTCCCTCTGTGCCAAATGCATGAAATCTTACTGCTTACATGAGCATCTGAGGTATTTCTCTGCATTCTGCTTGTGCTCCTTTGTATCGCTCTGCTGAGATTTCTTGCATTTATTCCCTTCTTTCCAGTATTTTTCACACCTGTTTCTCTCATGTTTCTTTTGCCCTCCATTCATATGCTCTTGCTGGTCTGTTTTTGAAAGGGTGTAGTTTGTGCTGAAGGTAAACCCATCATTTAAACTGTGTTGAAAACATAACTGTGTCAAGATCACATCAGAACTGTTAAAACGTTAACCATTAAAACATTCTAACAGTGATAAAATCTTGGCATGATTGGCCAGATCTTCAGGAGATCTGAAGGAGCATCAAGATATTTCTGAAGGTATTTCCACCTAGTGAAAAACCTCTGTTTGGCAACACTTGCCTGTCCTTGACTAACTGCCCAGCCACTGCACCTAAAGTGTGCATTAAAAAAGGTGTTGTTTTTTTTTTCCCCCCTTATATTTAAGTGGAAAATAGGACATAGATTGGGGCAGAAGACTGCACCTGAGTCATTCTGTAGTATCTGCTTCCAATGCTGGGATGCGCTTTCCACTGTCTGTACTTGGAAGCTTCTTTTGCTTGAAGGAAGGCATCTGCTTTCTGCCAGAAGCACTACAGGACAAACAGAACTGTGTTCCTGCCAAAAGCAATACAGCTGGAAAAGCCAGGGGTCTGGAGGTTAAAAGCTTCGTTAAATAGAACCAGGTACAGTAAATGTGGGTTTGGGGATATTTTGCTGTGATTTTAGAGGCAAACATTCACATAAAGAGCCACCTTTGTGAAATGGTCCAGCAGCCAGATACTGTTTGCCCTCCTGTGTTGAGCAGTAAGGCAGTGTGCAAGCTCAAAGCTCAGCAGGGCTTATGAACAGGAGATGCGGAGTAGCTGGTGCAACCTACCCTGGATGTGCACAGGTAATAATAAACATGTAGGACCATACTTCTGTTGTCATTGTTGCTGTTTTCCATCTAAGGACCCAGAAAACATTTCCACAGCCAGTAACGAAAGACTGGACGTAAAAAGATAAGACTTGCTTCAAGTTCATTGCTTCAAGTTCTGCATGATATTTTCCAGGGATTATAAAGACCTAAAACTCTCCCTGTCCTGATTCACCCAAGAATCCCTTTCCTTCTTTATTTGTTAACAGAGACAAGAGACGCAGTGTTGCATCCAACTTGGATTTTTGCCTCCCACACTGAAGAATTTGGTAGTAAGTCAATGAATTAAGGCAGCACTTCCAACAGGTCTATCCACAGGGAAAAGCTGCAGCAAGACCTTGATGCTGGTGAAGTCTTTGGGGATTTCACATTTGTCAGTGCCAGATAAATGAAAGAGGAACATTCTGCTGTTGATTTTTTGCTTGCTGTGAGCAACTTTTTCATTGCACTGAGAGGAATATCCATCTTGTATTTTGGCTTTCATCATGACTGTACTTCATGGACAACTGTGCCACTTAAATCCAGCCACTTTAGCCCTGATTTGTGCTTTTGTTTCTTTTTTTTCCTTTCCTCATTTTTTCCTCTTGTGAGCACAAACTTCTAAATTTGCATCAAATTCCACATTTGCCATGCCTGCTATTGCATACTGACTCTTGCTCAACTGTGTATCTGTCATTGAATCCGTTAGTAAGTACAGTAGTAAGCTCAACTTTCTGCATGTGTTACTTAGTTTCCTGTATAATATGCTTGGTCTTGAGCAGGGTGGAGGGCTGGGGAGCAAAGAAGTGTTGTCCCTATGGTATAAATCATTGGGAACTGGCTTGCTCAGCATATTAATTCAAGCTCTTGACACCCCTTCATCCACCAAGCCATCTCCCCTATAGCAAGGTCACCTTGATTTTAAAGATGTCCTTGTTAGGATGGGGTGGGATCCAAAGGGGAACAGAGATAGCCTCCCCTGTACACCTGTGCAAGTGAAATCTATAGATCTTGTTGGTGTGCATCTCTACGTCTCTACACCCTTCAAGCTTTGAGAAGCAGAGATCTTGCACTCAAACAGCTGAGATAACTTTTAACCGCAGAGACATAGCCTGATTTAGGGATTAACCCTCTACTCTCCATTCCCAGATGATTCCCTACTGTTCTGCCTTACAGCACTGAACTTTGTGGGTAGCTGATGCAAAGATGTCATTTTGGATGTGCTAAAGAAAGTTTTTTTTCACTTTTATTGATAGAGTGTCACAGAGCACATTTATGGTTAAGCCTCATTCTAGCTCTCCTAATACTTGGTATACACCTGAGAGGAAACTGAAGTACCTTTCTCCCACCTACATTCTGATTCGTTCCTTCTTCCTTTCAGAAATTCTGGCTGAAAATCATGCAGTTCTAACAATGTAGTGGTATTTAGCATCACAAAGACTTTCAGCACCTTTACTTCCTAAGGACTGCATCTCTAAAACCATTTTCCTTTTCCAGACTTCTCAAATCTATCTCTATTCACCATCTGTTCAATCAGATTTCTTGTTAGACTAAGTACCTATGTTCGCTTTAATCTTTGATGATGACAGCCCCCAGGATGGGCTCAGGGCCAGAAGATGCCAGTGCCTGTTCTTCTCACCCTGATGCTGTTCTAATGCTGTTACAGCTTTCAAATGTGATGCCTACCATTAAGAATGGTCTAAATCCAGGCTTTAGCCCACATTTCATTGACTGGATGTTGGACTTATGCAAGAAGTGATGCTGGAGTAGTATTAAAGGCTCTCAAACTCACCTTCAACAAAATGTCGCATCAGGTCTCTTTTCCCTTCAGGAAAGGCAGAATAGACATGTCTTGTAGACATGCTCTGCAGGTCAAGAAGTGCAAACTCTGAGCAGCTGGAGGTAGAAAGCAGATGCCAACATTATGGGCTAATAATTACAAATGTTTTGCTATTAGCCTTCCATTTCCTGACACTGCTGCTGCTGCCCCGATACCTCACTTCACATTCATCCTCTCCGCACAGTTAATTCGGCTGTAACTGAGGAGTCCACCCTACCTTCCTTCTTTGTTCACTTCCTCAAGATCCTTTTACTCAGCTGGGGGAGTTCTGTTAAGTGCAGGAGGTGGAATAGGCTAGCGCTTGAGGTAGAATGGCTTGTCAGCTGCTAACACTTCTCCACAGCTGTGTAAACTCTGGGCACAGGCAGCTGTTCCCCTCCAAATCTGTCTGCAGGAGCGGGGAAGCCTGGCACCCACAGCTATTCATTACCAGCCCCCTGCAACGGGATGTGTGAGTGTCCCCTAACAGCGTCACAATGGCTGACCTTGTAGCCTGTTCAGAGGGACACTGGAAATCTTCCATCTCTTCAGATGGTTACAAAGAGACATTATCTATGTCTTAAGGCTATCTGTGTCCAAGTGCTACCCATTCTCATCTCGTCATTCCTGGGGACCTGGACAGACCACTTTTCCCTCAGGGCCAGGCAGTGTAATTCTGTGAGCATCAGCAAACGGTGACCCTCAGAAAGCAGCATGTGCCCTCAGATGATTTTGTGTTGTGTGCAGCATTTATCCTGACCCGCATTCATGTGTTGCTCTGTCCCACAGCTGCTCTAATCAAGGCAGATCAGGTCCAGAGGTATAAATTGAATGCCGAGAGAGAAAAGTGGAGATATTTCTGCATTGTCCTTAGCAAGAAACAGGGCTTGAGCTACTCTGGATCTAAAATGTTTAGGGGTTTATGTGTGGAAACCAACACTGGTCAGAAATGCAAAGGTAATACACTCCTTTACAAGAGCAAATGAACAAGCAAGCAGCTGTACAGGGTGATAATCACAGTTTCTGCTTCATGCAAATATTTATTGTGGCTCTAATTGTGTTCCCTGTAGGGAAAGCTGTAAGATGGACTCAGAGGAAGCTTTTGCTGCCTTGCATCATGCAGTTCTTCCAGTCTGAGGTTACAGGATGACTCTGTTGTGCATTCATGGGACATGCAAGAGGTTGGAGTCTTGGATCCCATCCCCTCTGCAAAGTCTCTGGGGACATGAACTAACCCATGAAAAGGGCTCTCCCCTTCTCGATGCTCCTCCAGGGAACCGAGAAGGGAGAAGCTCTTGCCTGGGCAGCTCTCCCTGGCAGTGGGAGCAGGCAGCTGTCTCCTGTGTGGGAGATTGATGGCATCCCTACGGTCCTTCATAAAACTGGGCTTACAAAAGCACTTTCATCACAACCCAGAGCCCTTCTCACGTGCCATTGGAAAAAGGTGGCTGAGAGCCTTTGGGTGAGAGCCTCTTCACAGAGAATGAGCTCCAATGAGCCACATGTTTCTTGGAGGCTATTAAATGTCCCTTTGCAGCATGCCTTCTCTCCGTGTGTGAAAGGTCCCTGAGCCTGCTGGTGTAAATCCTTCCCAGGATACCTCCACCACAGGAGCTATAAATAGGCTGGGGGATAAGAAAAAGGGAAGCTTTCTTAAAATGGAGGATACCACAGGTCCTGTTTGCAGGAGTGGAGCTTTAAAGGGAAGGCAAGGATTCAGGAAACTTTTAAAGCTGTTGATCTGAATGATGCTATAGTTTTCAGAGAGAGGAATGCTGTCACTCTGAAGATCTTTTGCCTTTTTTGCTTTACTAAAGCAGGGTGTTGTCTCTCAAATAAAACCCACGTACATTTATGATGACGGATGCCTGCTGGGAAGAGAAGTCTGTATATCTTCTGTTTGCTAGCTGCAGAGCGGTGGAGTTGCGTTGAGCCTGATAGCCCCTTTTGTGAACCACTGCCTGGCAGTACAGGTACTCATTTGTTTAAATAAAAGGAGCCAAAGGGCTTGTGTGGCATCTGCAGTGCAGACGCTACCCTTCCTCCCCATGTTTCACAGCTACCGGCCTTTGGATGCTACTGCAAGCCAGAGAAGTAAAAATACGGAAGGAGGGAGTGAGACTCAGGAAGCCAAGTCAAATGGCGGTAGCAGCATCTCAGGAAGCTTGCCCGAGGTGGCGGGGTACAGGGCAGGTGAAGAAGATCAGAAGCGTAGGAAATCAGGGAAACAGATGCGGCCATGCCAGGCTTTGGGGAAGGAGCTCCCTAGATGCAGGGCTGGCATTCCCATGCGTTCCCATCTGGTAGTGAAGGAAATTATGTAAAGTGGAGGGGCCAGGGGCCCCTTTCTTCTTTTCTTCTTCCTTTTTTTTTTTTTTTCCCTTCCAATTCTTTTCTCCCCTCACTTCCCATGATGCAATTAAACAGCCATTGCTGACATCATCATGTATGCACTCTGAATGCAGCCATTGTGTCTCGGCCGTGGTGCTGTACTATATATAGATTAGTTGCCAATCTCTGCTATGTATGAGCAGGGAAGACACCAAAGGAATTAAGTGAGCAGTTGCACTGTAGGACTCCTGGCTTTTGTCCCATAACCTCAAGACACTATGGACCACTAGAAATAATCAAAGGTAAGTGATTTGGAGGCCCAGCCAGGAAACTTTTGAAGGATTGATTTGCAGCAGTGGTAGGAAAGCAGCCTTCTAGGTTGTGATGCAGGAAGACAATTTGACCCACACATGTTCCTTTTATGTAAAAATAAATGGTTAATTGGTAATCTCCCCTTGCCAATGTCTATTCCAGGCAGCATTAGGTAGCTGCAGATCCTGCTTCCTTAGCTGTAGGTAGATGGAGGAGTAACCTCCATCTGGGAATTGTGGTTTTGGCCTTCTGGGCATTTGAGTACAGGGTGAGTGATTTCCCCTCTGCAAGGGGGTCAACATACCATGCAATCCATTGTGCAAGACCAGCAGAGAAGCCAGAGCATGTCTTCGCGTTGCTGATGGCATAAAAGTGTAAGTGCTCAGGGAGGACTGGTGCTACATCTGCAGCCACCATGTACCAGGGAATCTCTTCCACCTTGAGCCTGTCCAAGTGATCTTGCCAGAACTTCCCTAACTTCCCAAGTTAGGGAAATTTGGTCTTTTGCTTTTGCAGCAAGACAGCTCCATTGGCTCCTTCTCCCTCCCTCCCACCCAGCCCTTTGGCAGGAGGTGACAGGAGGTGGCTGAACCAGTCTAACAGCTCAACACTTCAGAAAGGGGAAAGTCCCACTTCTTCCTTCTAGCTCCTGCTCTTTGCTACTCATCTCTGGACACCCAGGGCAGTTGACAGCAGGGACTGATGAGTGCTCCAGTAGAGGAGGTGGTGGGACAGCAGAGCTGGATGAGCAGGAGAGGCTTGGTGTCTGAGGAGGTAAATGAGGCTCTCCCTGTTCAGCATCAAGCTGTTAGATTGACTCAGACAACAGACAATGTGAGGGTGTAAATTGATCCTGAAAGGAAAGCTTTGATATTAGATGCTTTTTTTCTTTTTTGTTGACTTCACCCCAGGCCAAATTCCACCTAAACTGTGGCCACTAGCAGCTTTTTCAATCATTTCATGAAGTCCCATACCAAGGTGATGAGACCAAGTGTTGCTGCAGCCCCAGGCATGCACCTTCCTGCCCTTAGCTGCCCTTGGGCCAGTCACAGCCTTTCTGTTTCTAAGAGATGTTCACATCTGCACTCAGTAAATGGCACTTTTTGTTGCTCTGGCGTCTGCTAGACATTTAAGAACAAGCTGGGTAAAAATATTTATTTCTTGTAGTCCCTGCAAGGGTGTCTGTTGCATTGGTAGCAGGCAGAGAAAATGGCTTTGAAAATCGTCAAGGATGGAGGTTCCCCAGCCTCTCTGTAGCCCTGCTCCCATGTCTGCCCCACCTCTCACAACAAAGAAGGGGTTTCCTTATGTCCAGGTAGGATTTTCCGTGCTGCAACTCATGAGTGTGTGCTCTTGTGTTTCCAGTCTTCTCAGGCTAGATAAACCCAGTTCCCTTAGCTTTTCTTCACACATCATGCTCTAGCTCCCTAACCATCTTAGTGACACTCTGCTGTACTTGCTTCAGTATATTCATGTCTTTCTTGCACTAGTAAGCCCAAACTGGATACAGTACCCCAGGTACAGTCTTGCTACTGCTGAAAACAGGGGAAGGATGACTTCCCTTGACCTGCTGATTAGGCACTTGCTGGTCCAACACAGTCTGGAGTTAGCCTTCATCCCTGTGGGACCACACAGGCTTGTGTAAAAAAGTCTCTTGTAAAGGACTTGTAAAAAGTCCCTCTCCAGATTCCTTGTAGGCTCCCTTTAGGCACTGGGAGCTGCTCTGAGGTCCCCCTGGAGCCTTCTCCTGTCTGAACAAGCCCAACTCTCTCTTATACTTGTTAGTCCTTTTAATTACATGTATATTGCAGAGTGAGCAAGAGGCACAATTCTGGATGTGAAAACCTAGTACAGTTTAAGCCCTTCTGATGTGGCAATTTTCACCAGTGAAAACAAGGGCAGCATCAGAGCACACAGAAAATATCATGGTATTTCCTGGATGCAAACAGTATTTCTACTTGGTAATAGCTATGCTGGAACTGATTGTCTTTCAGTTGTTGTCTTTTTAAATCCCAGATACAGAAACTGTATATTTTTTAAATTGATTTTGTATATTTTCTTAATATAGCACCCTAAAAGCGTTCACCTAACTTGGTTATTATATTTGGGTTTTAAGAATAAAATGTTTTAAACTTCCCATAATGTTTAACAGCTCCAAAAAATTCTTCCAGTATTGGCCCAAAGCATGGCTGGTGGATGGCTGACTATATGACTGTCAAAACAAAAGTCCCAGGGCACTGAACAAACACCCCTATGAAACCTGGCATCTCGGGAGCCCCAACAGCAAGAGCTGAGCATTGAGGCAGCATCTGCCTTGCCTTGACATGGCACCTTGCCACGCTGGCCTTAGCAGGTAGCTGCTCTGAACTGAATTCATGTATTTGTCTTTTAAGATGAAGCTCCAGATCCAGGAGCTTGGAGAAAACCTAGTAACAGCTGTAGTTCCTGAGCAGCAAAACAGCGCAACGTTTCCAGAGCCTCTGACATGGTAGACCGAGAGTGCCTCCAAAAATCCATAAATAGCTATGTGAGCCCAGCAGCAGTGATCTGCAAAGCTATGAAGACATCTCTGCTTTTCAGGTTTCTTATGCAAGTGCCTCGTGTAATACCTCAGGCTTCCAGGTATAGGAACCGTAGGCTGAATGCATATCTTACCCACCTTGAGGCCAAAATAGCCTGACCTTTAGATGATCTTCAGAAGGTGATGAATAATGTATTGCATTTCCCAGAAGGCTGATTTCTGCCCATGCAGTGACCAACAGTTTTCCTGACATCAACCAACTGTGTCACCTTGTATCCTTTCAAAAAAGGTTCTGCGTTATTGAAGGGAAAAGGCTGTATGGTGGAGGAAGGACTGCTTCAAAAAGAAGTAAAAAATATTGCAGCCATCAAATGGGAGTGACTCTTGGGACAGCCCTGTGCCAACAGTGCCTGCAATGTTGGGATTCTCCTAAGCACAATGAAATCTATCACAGAAGAAACATCAGCAGGGCTGGAGAAAGACAGCAGGAAGCAGGCTAGGAGAGCACTTCTGAGAATTAGTGTTACATTGGTGTTTGTGGCTAAGCAGACCTGTGAGCAAGGGTATATGTATTAATGAGATCATTTAGAAATTCCCAAAGAAGCTCTCTTCATTGGCAAACCGCAGCACCCAGCCAGTGCTCACACACATTCTAGCTGCTCTGAAAGATAATTTAGATGCCACTTGTTACAGAAGAGCCATTACAGGATAAAGTCCAAGTCCTTTGGTTCATATAAACCTCCAGGGCTGCTTCAGCCTGGCTGCCTGCCATCTCCAGCCATTTCTCACTGTGCTGGGGCTGTTCCCAGGAGCCCAGGGGTCCCCAGGACCAGTCTTGGCAAAAGCATCTCCATGGACCAGCACACTCCCATGCAAGGAAAGGCTTGTCTCCCTCTGCTCTCCCTTTTCACATTATAAAGGCCCAGAAAGAGTAGATTGCTGTCATGAGTCAACAAAGTGACTTTTAGGCCCAAAGGGAATTTTTGAAGTGATGTAGTGCTTAGAAGTTTACACCTGTTTAGGTCAGGTAAAGTTCCTAAGCATGGCTTTGGTGCTTTTGAAAATGCTGTGCCATGCCAATTATCTGCAGATGTATTTGCAGGGTAAGAATGGTGCTGCTTGAGTTTCCCCTGATTTCTGGGCTTAACTGTTTCTTGGGACCAAGCCCTGCAAAACCTTCCCTCATAGCATAGGAGGGACATTGTGGTGGAAGGAATAGGCTGCACTTCTTTCTGGTGAGATTTTTGGGCAGTGCAGCCCTTCGATTCTCTGTTCTGCTCCCCTCGCCATCCTTTTTGGTGCTCATCAGTGCTCCACTGGGCTGTCTGCCTGTGTGCTCTAGTTGGATGCTTGCAGCAAGGTTGGGGTCATCTTAAATGCTTTTAATAGCAGGTTGTCTGGTGTTACATGAAAATACACAGCTTAAATGAAAACACATATTTAGGCATGGCAAATGCCTTTGCTAAAGGGGCTTTTGAGTAACTGCTAAGTTTCAGAGAACCACATTTGATGCCAGCATAACCTCACTGGAATCAGGACAACACCTCCTGAAATGCCAGTCTGCAATGATCATATCTATCAGCAGGATTGGAACTACTTGTATTAAGAGCGGAGACTTCTTTTTAAACATAATAAAAATAGTGCTTCTTTATGACTTATTACATAGTCCTTATGCCTAAGCTGACACCGCTTGTGTTCCTTATGTGCTTTGCTCACAATCTTAAGCACTTGTATGACTGTAAGCACCTGGAGAGCTGGGCTGGCTTCACTGTATCCTGTTTGTGTTTCATGTGATGCCAGGGTTATGTTGTAGATACATATTACAGTCCAACCAGGTAAAATTACTGGTTTTGACTGAGGCATGTTTGGTCTTTTATTTCTGTTGGCATTTTATCTTCTAAGCTGGTTTTATAAACTAAACATTGCTCCAAGGTCTTCTCCATGCCTTTGGAAGATAACATCCATCTTGTTGGGACTTGCCCCTTAAACTGTGTGGGAATGAAGGGCCGTTTGACTCACCAGCCTGCATTAGGCCTGCTGCTGTCCTTTAGCAGCTTGGGAGATTAAGCAAGAGCTGTGGCTTCCAGGGTCTCTGCTGCTCTGCAAGGAAGCATAATGCTTAACCATAGGAAAGCAGGGACAGGAGAGGTGAGAATTCAGTGTCTTGTCACCGTGGCTAGGAGAACAGCTCCAGAAATAGGGCTCTGAGGGTACTCACTAATTACAGGAGAAGACTGTTGAATACGGGTCCCTCTGACCAGTGAATCTCACTCACCCTGCTTGAGGTGAGCTCCCATTGCTCCCCTGGCTGAGCTGAGGCTGGAGCAAAGGCTGGGGTGAGGTGGACATGAAACCTTTCTCAGCTGCTCTTCAGCCAGCATCTTTCACCGCCAGGGAAGATGACAAATTGTTTGTAAATTATTTAAGATATTACTGACTGGTTATGAATTATTAAAGTGTTTATTACTTACCATTTAAATGGCAACTTAGCACAGAAAATCACAAGTCTTTCAAGAAATCTGAGGCTGGCCATGACTCTCCAGATGTGCTGGGGACTTGGGGTGAGCCAAGGCAGTGGTTGCAGCAGCATCTGGTGTGAGAAAAGGCACAGCTGGAGCCTGGAGCATGTTGCAGCCTGTGCTGCTGCAGATGGCTTTGCCACCAGTGATGCAGTCTCACAGCCTCCTGCCACTCCTCCCGGTGCTATTTCTGTTTAATGTTTGCATGACAGCAGTACTAAGACCCCTTTGTACCATGTGCCATGTGAACTACCACTGAGACAATCTTTGTCTCAGTAGATTGTTCCCTATTATTGTGATTTCTTAGTAATTAAAGTGTCTTCAGGTAGGAGAGGATACCCTGAAAGCAAGAATATGTTAATTCTTATCAGCAAACACATTTGTTTCGTGGTTTTGCTCTGTTGAAGATATTTGATTTTTTTACCTTGGCCCTTTTTTCTCTCTTTTCTAGTCTCCCCCATGTTTGAGGTTTTTGCTTTCTGTTTTGGTTTTCCCATTCCTTGAAACTATAACCATGTGCTGATCATTAGGACTCCTGTTCCAAGCATACTTATCCTTCATGGTCAACATTCAAGAGTCGGAGATTAGTGATCAAAGAAATAGTGTACCTTATCTTTCAATGTTATTTTGAGAAAGACAAAGCAAGGAGATAAAAGTAGCCCATTTGAACAAGAAGCTCTGCTTAACAATAACTCCGCATCAGTGTTGAGACAGTTAGAATTGGGTATGTGGTTAAAATACAACTCGTTGGAGCAAAAAGTGAGCTAGTAAGCTCATGGATGCTGAAAAAATGAGAAGAGGTTCACAATTACACTTCAGTCTGAGTGAGATGAGATGAGTCTGATTTGCAGGCCTTACACACATGCACCACAGTATCCAGCATCTGCAGGGTAGTCAGTGATCACTGGAAATCTCTGAAAGTGTTTGTGAGTGCAGCCAGCTGAACATGTTTGTCCTTGAAATGCATTGTTTCTTATTTAGTATCCTGTGTTCATTTTTTTCTGCCTTGCAAACATTTCAGTCATTCAGCCCAGGAACTGATTAAACCACCCAGTAAACACAGTACAGATGTCAAAGTGAAAAATTCACAAGCTATTCATAACAAGCCATCTGCTGAAAATAATTTGTCTAAACTATTTGGGGGAAATTTATGAAGTAATGAAAATGCTCAGAGATATTTGGGAAGATTCTAATTACCAAAAGTCAAGAGAAGGACTAATGATATGTTTTGGATACAACTGAAATCTTTACAGCTCATTGCAGGATTTGGGGTAATAAATGCTCTTTGGCCTGCTATGCTAAGTACTGGCTGCTCAGTTCTGAAGCACGTAAACCAGTTTCGTGTTCATGATTCCCCTACAAGAAGGGGCATCTTGAGGGTAGTCTGTGGTATAATTTCTATTCCCAGGGTGATAAATTGCCAAATTCCCACTCCAGCTATATCTGGACTACATTGGAAATCAAACCTTCAGAAATTCAAACCACCTAAACAATAGCATGCAGTTTTGTTCAAGAAAAGGCATATTTAGCATTTAACAACTTTTTATTTGGGTAAATAATTGCTCCTGTGGCCATTCAAACTGTTTCTCTAGTGCCGTGTCCTGGTTTTCAGAGCTCCTGCTAAGTACCAGCCGTGGCTCCAGGACCACATTTTTTCCATTCTCTGGATCTCTTCTTTTCCTCGGTTTGCATGCTGGTGGTTTGACAGACACTTGAGCTGGCTAAAGTGTTTTTTTTGTGTGTGTGAAATGCAGATTCGGGCCCCTGGGAGATGTATTTGCTGGTAGATCTGAGATCTTACATTTAAAACACAGGTAATTTCCTGAAGAAGGCTTAAAGTGAAAAAAGAAAGAAGAGAAAAAGATCAGCATCTTCAGGGGACATTTTCCAGCACATCACTTAAATCTTCCTCCCCAGCATACAGGCTGAGTAAAGGTTAATCCTACAGCATATAAAACCCCATGCAATCCACACTCCCTCAATGTACACATTTCCAGGAGGAATTCCTCTGACTGAGCATAGTTGGCAGCCACACAGGAAGGTATCTCAGAGCTTAATGGCCACAAGTCAGTGGAGATCTAGATCCATCAATCTCCAGTGGATATAAAAGTCATGTAGGGACATTGCTGCTGTGCACATAAGGTATGGAGCTTCCTTGGAGGGTGGAGGGCACCAAGAAGAAAGGCCTCTCTGAAAGTCCACATTGGGAGAGTTTTCACACTGGGATTAATGGGACTGGGGTCAAACAGATAGATATGCATGTAATGAATTTTTCAGAAGATGTTGCATCTGAAGTCTGTACTTACCAAGTCATTCCCATGTCCTGGTTTTTGTTTTCTTTGGGAACTGTCAGTGTCAATATTCTAAATAGACTGAAACATCCCTGAGTACAGCTGATTGCTGAACTTCACCAGTGATGAACACAGGAAAACTGGTTTGATGCTTGTGCTAATAACTTGCTTCTCATTTTTAAGTGACTGATACTGAAGTCCCAATTATGTACTTTTAAATAGAGATGAACCAATGCATTGTCCAGCTGCTCTTGCCACTGTCATGTGTTTGTTGATAGTTGCCCGTCTGTGCTTTGCCAGCTTAATAGCAAACATCCACAAGTAACATGAAAAGATATTAATTTAGAGCATTATCCTGATGCTACACATTTCAGTGTTTCCATTCAATTAAAAAGAAGAGAACAATGCAGTACCTACTGTTAGCAGAGGGACAAAATGAGCTCGCTTTATGAAAACTTGCTGTAAAATGTTGCTGCCAAATTAAGAGCTTCGAAGCCTGTGTTAGCCTACTTCTCTTGCTTTTTTTGCCTTTTATTAGTGTAATAAACTCAGGTCCACAAAGTTATTCAAATGTCAAACTCTCATTGAATCCAATGGGAGTAAAGCACCTAAAGGCTGCTATAAAAGCTTAGTCTGAGGATCTCCAGCTGGTGCATAACCCTGCTAGGGCTTTCGGCACACGTTTTGTCTCCTACTCCTGGACAGCTTTGCCTAGTGCCACAGCCCATACTTCTGATGGGGAAGCTACGGAGAGCACCGCCGGTCTTCGGGCAGAGCCCGCTGCGCCTTCCCCTGATGGCAATGGGGCTGAGACCCCGAGGACTCCATTCGTCTCGGCGCAGCTCAGCGGCTGCGGAGCGCTCAGGCTTGTTCAGGAAGCAGGGATAGGACACACAAGTGCAGACCCCGCGGTGCTCTCTGTAGCCGGACTTTTCGCTGCGTATTGCAGGTTCGGCGGGCTCAGCCCCGCTGCAGCAGCTGCAGGCGGCCCTCTGCGCATTACCGGGCCCCGGCGGGGTTCGGCAGGACAAGAGTGGCACCCAGCGGCTGGTGACTTTATCACAGGGATGCTCCCGTCCCTCTCCACGGCCGCGGGCTGCCCTTCCCCATCCCGGGAAGTGCTTGAAGCAGCCTGGCCTAAGGAAAAGTGTCCCTGCCCATGGCAGGGGATTGGAACTAGGTGATCACAACGGCCACAAAGGTGATCAAAGGACTGGGAAGCCTGTCTTATAAGGAAAGGCTGAGAAAGCTGGGTTTGTTCAGCCAGGAGAACAGAAGGTTCAGGGGAGACCTTATCATCATGTTTCATAATTTGAAGGGTGACTACAAGGAAGATGGAGGCTCCCTTTTTATAAGGAATCACATGGAAAAAATATGGGGTAATGGACACAAGTTACTCCTGGGGACATTCTGACTGGACACATGATTCGGAGAAAACAATTGATTCGGAGAAAACTCCAGGAACAAACTGGCCAACAGAGTTTCAAGTCGACAAGCAGGTATTCTTCATTGCGGCGCCGGGAGGCACGGGGGATAGCTCCTCCTAACGTGTGTCTCCGAATTGCTATACAGATCATCCTTATATGGTCACTGAGCATATTACATCATTTTCCAAAAAGTTTCAGCGTGCTTACAAAATGTGGTGGTCTTTAAGGGTCGTTTACTTTTCCCCAGCAAGCTGAATTAACATTACAGACATAGCAATCATACTGGCCTTCTACTTATCAGTTAGTTTAACTGCTCTCATCCTGGACATCTGCTAGTCCGGGATACTCCCTAGTAGATGCTTACACCAGCTTAAGGGGTTTATTAACACCTCAAGCATAGCAATCATCCTGTCCTTTTACTTATCAGTTAGTTTATCTGTGCCCACCCTGGACATCTGCTAGACCCAGATATTCCCCATCCGCAGGTCCTGTCCTTCTATTCTGCTTTTCTCACACCTTTTGTACTGAGGGCCTGAGGGCCTGAAACTATGTCAACTACCTTCAAGCACCGCACTTATTTTCCATTACAAAGCCATCAAACTTAACATTATTTAGAACTGATTACATTTTGTACTTTTGTGCCTCCTTGTTTCAAACCCCCCTTTTTCTGTCCTTTTGCAAATTCGTTTGCAACATTTTATATACTACCATTACCATCTAGAGTCTTTTTGAAATAGTTTCCTGTTTCTACTTGCTTAAATTTCATTTTTTTTCAATCTTCATAATTTATCATAGTTCGTTTACAATTCCAGAAAGAAAATTTTGTTATACCACAAGTAATCAATATTGAAACAATTCATATTAATATTTCTACAACCAGTTGCTTTAACCAGGAGAGATTAGGTAACCATGAGGTTAACTTTTTCCATATTTCTTCAAACCCCCAGGAGGTATCATCCTTGAGATATCTTAGTTTGTTTCCAAATTTCCTCCAGATCTGTTTCAGGAACAGCAACTTTCATTGATTCTTGTTCCACTTGGATTATATCAATAGTTTTAGTTTCTATTTCCTCTATGGTTGCTGAGATATTTTATGATTGCCTTCTCTAATTTACTTACTCCCAAGGATGGAATTAGCCATCTCACAAAACTATGAAATTAGCAAAACTTCTAACCCAGGTTCCGAGATGGGGTATCACAGCACCCAAGGTGCATGCCCCCTTCCAGTTGGGGGTAGGGTCTTATAAGCATTTTCTCCACATAACCAAAGCCATCCTTTCCCTTCAGGAACAGGCCACCACTGAACCACAATGCCATCTATATTAGTGGTGTGATTGCAATTTGAATAGTGACTTACACCTGTGGCATTTAAACAAACCTCATACTCTGGTTCCTGGTGTAATACATCTTTGTACACAGGTATAATATTCTTTACTTTGATTAGGATTAACTATTCCAAATCTTAAATCTGTCCATGAGATACTGTTGGAAATTGAAATTCCAGTTAATGGAAAGCCCTGATCTTCTTCTGATTTAGGCAACTGTGCACACACCTAACAGTCATTACAATTAGCAGATTTAGTAACATTCTGCATCCCAAGCTGGTATGTCAGTTATTACAGAAATCCAAATTACGACTGATACGATTTCATATGTGAAGGTCCTGAAGGTTCGATCCGCCATGTCTTCTCTGGTTCTGGTGCTTTCTTCATTTTTGAAGAAAGGTTGTTCCTTTATCTTCACTGCTGTAAAGGTGGTCAATATTATCTGGTACAGTCCGCTCCACTTCTCCTGTAGAGGATCTCCTGAAAAATTCTTAACATAAACCCAGTCTCTGGATCTAAAAGGGTGAGTCGGATAACCCATGCCTCTAGCTCTTGTCCCCAGTATTCTCTTATTTCTTCTAATTGCTTTCCCAGATTGATCAGAAACTCTAGGAGATAACCTTCCCCCACTTCCAGAAGACTTTCTCCTTTAAACTGGGACTGACATGGTCTTCCATGTAGAATTTTACATGGGATAGCCTCTTCTTTCAACCGAGGTTTAGTTCAAATTCTCAAGAGCCAGTGGTAAAGCTTGGTATCAATATCTTGACATATTTTACTAATCTGTTGTTTGATCATCTTTTCTACTTGCCCACTGGCCTGAGGCCTGTAAGGAACACATAGTTGCCAATCAATTTCTAATTTTTGCTAATTTCTTGTAACTATTTTGCACTAAAGGGTGAGCCTCTGGTACACCGAAACAAGGTATATACTGTTTAACAATGTTCCAATTACTTGTCTTGCATTATTTATTCTACAAGGGAATGCTTCTGGCCACCCTGAAATTATTCATTAACACCAACAAATACTGGTCTCAGTAATTCAGAAAAATTTATTTGCCAGTGCTGTCAGTTGTACCAATTTGATTTCTATTTTCAATTTCAGGATTATTCTTGAGACAGAGTTGACATTGTCACTAACTGAACTATGTTATATAGATTCCTTCCTTCAATTTGTTCATCTAAGTATTTATACAAAGAGTTGCTACCCCAATGAGTTTTGTCATGTTTCTCCTTGAACTAGCTTCCAGAGTTGGTTATAGGGGATTACAATTCACCCATCAGGTATCTGAACCCAATCTTCCTTGTTTTTCTCTCCTTTGAGAGCTCCAATCAATTTTCAATCTTCCTTTGAATATCTAGGTTTAGATTTCTCAATTGTTAGTTTGCCGTCAGGGATTAAGGGAATGAGTTTAGATTGTTCAGCTTCTCGTTTGGCTTCAGAATCTGCCAAATTTCACCTTGTTGATGCCCTCGACAGTACATAATAGCTACTTCCTCAGGTATCTGAATAGCTCTCAGTAGTCATAGAATTTCTGTAGCATGTTTAATCTGTTTCTCCTGTGTATTCAATGGTCCTTGTTCTTTCCAGATTGCACCATGTGCATGTACCACACCAAATGCATATTTAGAATCGATCCAAATATTTATCCTTTTGTCTTTAGCCAATTCCAGGGCACGTTCCAGAGGTTTCTTTCAAATCTGGTTGACTTGAATATGCAGTTTCATATAGTGGCCAAGCAGACGTGTGTTCTGTTGGTTGCTCCTGCAAGAGGATGCTGGATTGGCAACATTAGTGACCACAATTTCTATATCATCGTGTTGCACAAGGGTGGCTTGGTATTTTAAAAAACATGAAGGAGATAACCAGTGGGCTTCTTTCTGTTCCAGGAATGCTGATACAACATGGAACACTAGCACAGTAATCTTTTGTCCCAAGCTAAATATGCAGGCCTCTTCAATATTCATGACAACTGCTGCCACAGCCCTTAGGCATCCGGGCCATCCTTTGCTCGCTTCATTCAGCTGTTTTGAAAAAATACACCACTGCTCTCTTACAGGGTCCTAGTTTCTGAGTAAGGACCACCAAAGCTATTCCCTGTTCTTCATAGGAATATAGCCAAAAGGATTTAGTCACATCCAGAAGGCAGAGCTGCAGCTCTCATTAGCTCTGCTTTTAAATTTCTAAAGCCCTCCTCTGCTGAATCAGTCCATTCCAAAGAGAGAGGGGTTTCTTTTAACAGTTCATATAGGGGTCTTACCAGAACACCATAATCATGCATCCAAAGTCTGCATCATCCAGTCATTCCCAGGAATGTCTGGAGCTCCTTGATGGTCAACAATTGTGGAGTTTGACAAATGGCTTCCAAATAGCAGTTCCAAGTTTTCTCTCCTGTCATTTCATATCCTAGGTAGGAAACTAGGGTTTGGATTAGTTGGACCTTTTGTCTGGTTACCCAATAACCATTCAGTCCCAGAAAATTCAATAATCCCACCATTCACTGGACACATTCTTCCTTTGTTTCTGTGGCAATTAATAGGTCATCCACATATTGTAAGAGTCCCGGTCTGAGTGGGTGGTTTCCATGATTCTAATTCCAGTGCCAACTGACTTCAAAAAATCATTGGACTATTTTAAACCCCTTAGGTAATACTGTCCAAGTTCATTGGGTTTTCTTTATTGTGTCAGGATGTTCCCATTTGAAAGCAAATAAATTCTGGTTTTCTTTGGCCAATGGTAAGCAAAAGAGTTCTTTAAATCTTTAAATCCAAGACAGCAAACCATTTCTGATTCAATTAAGTCAATAAGGTATACGGATTAGCTATTATTGAATATCCTCTACAAATTTGTTGATTCCTGAGATCTTGAACCAATCTGCAACTTTTCTTTATTGGCAAGATAGGAGTACTATATTCCAATTCACATTCAATTAAGAATTTATATTTCAAAATTTATTAATGATTTTTTAATTCCCTTTCCTGCAATTTTAGGGGATATTGTTTTATTCTAATTGGGCAGCTTCCCCCCCCCCCCCCTTTTTCTTTCTACTTTAACAGGAAAAGTATTTTTTGCCTTACCTGGAACTTCAGATGCCCATACTCCCAGATATACCTGGATTAAGGATTTCTTCTATTTCAGGGAGGTCCTCCTGTTCGCTTTTCTGTTGAATTAAAGTTAAACTCAAAACTGCAATTAATTGATTTTTAACTCTTAATTCCATTTTGCCTTCTTTAAGTGTTGCTTCTTGCCCTAATAAAGATTTCAGAGAATTTAGCATGCATAAAAATTGTATGCATTCCTACTTGTTTTCCCAATTTGTACTTCAAGAGTTTCAGAAAGAATGCCTCTTCCCCCCCCCCTTCTTTTTTTTTCCTTTTTTCTTTTCTTCGTGGCCAGTAGCTCCCACGTCTGTAACAAATTCTTTTCCCTCCAAATTAACGCCGAATAAGCTGCTCCTGTATTCACTAAAATTCCACTTTATTCCCTCTAGTCCCTAGTTTTAATTTAACCAGTGGATCTGCTAGGGTAGATTCCCCAGGTCTCTTGTCAGTCTAGTTCCAATTCAGCCACCGGAGCCACCCCATGGCACTCTCCCCCCAGGGCAGTCTCACTTCCACAGCACACACACACACCGATTCGGTCCCACAGGAGAAGAACCCACTCACACCTTTTGTTCTGAGGTCCTGAGGGCCTGAAACTATGTCAACTACCTTCAAGCACCACAGTTATTTTCCGTTGCAAAGCCATCAAACTTAACATTACTTAGAACTGATTACATTTTGTACTTTTGTGCCTCCTTGTTTCACAAAGGAAAGATTTTCACAATGACAGCAAGCCACTGGAATAATCTCCCAAGGGAAGAGCTGGACTCCCCAGCACTGGACACTGTTAAAATTCAGCTGGACAGGGTGATGGGACATCTGGTCTAGGTCATGTTTGTCTAGAAAGGTTGGACTGGATGATCCTTGAGGTCCCTTCTAACTCAGTATTTTATGATTCTGTGATCTTTAAGATGTCTTTCAACCCAAATCATTCTATGATTCTATGGGCTCCATGGGGAGGAGGACACCACCAGGGGTACCACCAGGCTGGAGATGTGGCTGTAGCCCAGGATCCCAGCCTTGGGAAGGGTTTGTAAACTGGTTTTGTTTTGGTTTTAAATAAAAAAACACACCCACAAAGGAGTGGGAGAGGACGGAGGGAGCCAGAGATAAGGTCTGGGCTTTATGCTGCTGTGTCAGGGGCAGAGGAGAAAAGGGGATTACATGCTTTGAGACCTTTCTTTTGCTATTACAAGTATAAGAGAGTAGGGTTTCTCCATCCAGTTTTGATCTGAGGTCGTCCTCCCAAGAAGGCAACAGAAGGCTCCAGGGCTGGATTGCATGAAGCAAACCTCAACTCTTTCTGCCAACAAGAGAAATGGAAGAGAATACAGAAATCTCTTGGCCTTTAACTCCAATCCCAGTCAGTAGCATTTAGGTGGAATTGCTGAGCTCGCCGGAGTGCCTGGGTTGGGAGTACTGTGCTTGGGAACAGATTTTTGGCAAAAATAACTTAATCCACTACTTTACAGTGACAAAGACCACATTAACCATGCCTAGCAAGTAAAGATTTGTCTGCATGCTTGTGTGAACCAGCCCCAGAGCCCACAGCAAGTACAGGTGGCGTCTGCTGCCAAGCAGCCATGGGAGCCATGGGCCACCAAGCCCAGCCAGGAGAGAGCAAACTGGAGAGTAGGAGCCAGCCTCATCTGTCTCCTCTGGGCGTGCACCAAAAGGCAGTTCCAACAGAGACAGTGCCATGTTCTTCTGGTTTCATGCTGACTGAACTAGGGCAAGTGAATCTTAACCCTACTCCTGTTTAGGGCAATGAAAATTGCTGTCTTTATAAGAACAGACTGTTGATAAGGATGATCTAAATGCGGTTTTGGACATGTGATCAATAAATGGTGCTCAAATGGTTGTATTTCAATAGAAGTGGAGTTTAGCAGAAAAAAAAAGTATTTTAGGAAAAAAAACCCCTGTATTTGTTATTGGTTTTAATGTTTTTAGCATGATCACAGACCCAGCAGACAATCTCCTTTTCTTGTGGTGTAAAAGAATCCTCCTAAATGAATAAAATATGGGATATGTTAGAGCTCAGCTTAAAACCTAGAAAAAAGAGAAAAGAAAAAAGCAGAGAGAACACAGGCAAGTCTCCATCTCAGCTCTCACTGCCATCTGAGAACTCGTGGTTGGGACCCTATGGAAGTATAACCCCTGGTGAGACAAGAATTAAAATTAGAAGAAGGAAGAAAAAACATAGTAAAAATACAAAGTGACCCATGAAACCTAGCCCAGAAAGCAGGAGGGTCACCAGAGGAAATGAAGTTAAGGATGTGTTTGGAGGGAGTTTGTTTTCTCAAAGCCTTCCGTTTCACTGCAGCTGATTTGAAAGGAGGGTTGTGTTTCAGCAGCTCAGTTGTTAAAGGGGAGCTGCTGCCTCGCCCCCCGCTGGCAGGCTTCACATGGAGATGTTTCTGGGACCAGACCGGAAAGACAAGCTGCCCCTTTACTCCTGCAAACCAAGTGATGCTGCACAGAGGCATGAAGGGCAGCCCTTAGCCTGGCTGCAGGGAAACACGCGGGTTTGCTGCCCAGCAGCTTTTCCCTGCTTGCAGACATGGTCAGCAGTGGTGCAGGCTGGTGGCTACCCACAACAGAGATTTGAGCAGTGCGAGAGCTGAACCAGAGTTCATGTGCTGAGGAGCTAGTGATCTGCCATTAAACCCTTTCACATGATTAACATGGAGTCTTCATTTTCCCATTAACAAAGCTTCTTCCCTCTTATATTAATGGCTTAATGAATATCATAGAATCATAGAATGGTTTGGGTCGGAAAGGAACTTAAGATCATCTAGTGCCAACCCCCTTGCAATGGGAAGGGACACCTTCCACTGGAGCATGTTACCCAAGACTCCTTCCAACCTGGGCTTGAACATTGCCAGGGATGGAGCGTTTACCACTTCTTTGGGGAACTGCCTTCATTAAAAAGACAGCAAATCACCAAACCCCCTATTTTTTTTTTTCCAGGAGAATTTAACTACTCATCTCACTTGAAAACATCTCTGGAGGACACCTGAGGAAGCCATCACAAAGATGAACCCTGAGACTTCATGCCCTAAAATTAGCCCCAAGATGGTATTCAACACAGTGAAAACACAAGAAAATTTGGGATGGGTTGGGAGCACAGAAGTGGTTCACTCTGGAGGACATGGGCTCCTGGGGCAGAAAGCCAAGCATGCTGTGCAGTGGTGGTGGTGAGACAGCTTTACTACTGGTAGTAAATTCAGTGCAGTCAAGATTTCCATGTGATAGCTAAAGTAGTTTTTTTGTCACTGTCAAGTGTTTAAACAATGTTCTGGCTGCCTGTTGCCTGCCTCTGATAGACACACAGAGCAACAGGGCAGGACATCAAACCAGGCTCATAAATCACATTTCAGCAACTTCAGTCAAAGTTTCACTCCTGCAAGTGTACCTGGCGAGGAAATGCACCCCATGCCCTCAGGCTGGCTGTTTTCTGGAACCTGGGAGCCACAGACTGATAACAGCAACACTCTTCATCTCAGAGTGCTTCTCCACATCTGGGCTGCCCTTCACCTCTGGCCATGGTCTGGAAGCCCATGGAAGCCCCAGGAAGATCTGCTCTTCTCAGGGCAACCCCACTGCTCCTCCTTTTGTCTCTTTAAGCAGAAAACATTTACCTTCTCTCCCTCCATCAAGAAACTCAGAGAAGATGTGGCAAAAATAAATGACCCCCAGAGATTTTGTAGCTCTTTGTTGGGTTAGGAGGCTTGGACTGAGAGATGTTCCTGCAGCAGCGGGTAGAGGAAGGTGTGGTGGTACCTGCTGCTGTCATTCCCAGTTGATGGCAGGAGCAACCACCTTTGTTTCCCTATGCCCCAGGCTCCAGACCTCCTCAGGGGTATGAAGGAAGTTCATGATGTCCAGTGATGTGTGTGTGAGGTTGAAGACACCATTAAGAAAACACATTTCAAAGGGTGGTTTAAATAATAGATAAATTATGAGGAAGTTTCTGCTTAGCAAGGGTCTTTACACTTGAAATACTGGTACTAACTATGTCTGAAAATAGCAGTGTGAGTGGGGAAAAGTAAATTACACTGTCAAAAGCCAAGCTGAGTAAATGCTGCAGTGGGGACTTTTGAACTTCATTAGCTCTTTACCAAGCCATACTTACACTGAATCAAATAGAAATATATTTCCATTGAAGGGGTGCAATCCTGCCATGATGGTCCAGGCACCAAAAAGCCTGGTTGTCGTTATCATGGCACAGCTGTCTGGGTGCTGAGCCACACTTTGGAGCACAATGTCTGACTGAACGTCATGGCTGAGAACACGTTATTGCTTTCTGTCAACACCATCGCACTGAGCTAGAAAGTGAAATGTGCTTCTAGTGATGTGATCCCTCAGATGACATTTTAAATCAAGCTTCTGTCTGCGGGGAGGCATGAAAGATCCCATGACACCATTTTTATTTCAAGAAGAATAAAGGCATTCATCTCTGCAACACTGGCTGGATCCACTGCCTTATCCCAATAGGGCACCTTCACATAAACTGCTGAATTAAACCCAACTCTGGAATAGCAGTCAGGAGTAGAAAACTCACGTCAGAAACTCAGGAACTAAATTTACTTATTCACTAAAACTATCTGTGTTTTATTGCTCTGAAGGAGGGTAGCCACTGGTTTGTAGTATGGCTTCCAAATAATGGTACCTTTTCCCCTTGGAGTCATTTTTATTTGAATGTGATGGCTGCTATTTATGTTTTCAAGCCCAGCTGTGGCCAGAAATGTGAGAAGAAATCAAAAGCAAGCTCCAACCCCTATTTGCAAGGAATCCAGCCAAGCTGTGGAGATCAAATTGCTGTTTGAAGCTTTAAAATGCAGTTTTAGATCTAAAACAAGAAAGATCAAGACAGCCAAAAGGCGAACGGTGATAACAGTTTTAATACCAGTGGGGATAGCTGATATGCATTAAGCCTTTTCTCTCAAGAGAAAGACAGCAGCCCTTATAAGTGCCACATCTCTGCCATGGTGGAGGTTGGCATGACCATTAATAGTAACCACCCTCCCGAGAGCCATGTCAGCTTTGAAAATATTATCCCCATTTTACAGACGTGGGGCTCTGGTCCAGGACGTCCCTGAGGGCACTGAGCAATCCTGCAGTTGAGCCAGTACTAAAACCTGTGGGAGTCACTCCCATCCCGTGCTCACCTTCCTTGCCTGTGTCCTACAAGGTGGATCTCAGCCCCTGCACCTTGGGCTGAGAGCTCCTAGACAGAAGTTCTTGCCCTGGTGAAGACTGGCCCAGATGCTTTGTGCGAGGGCAGTAGAACCAGAAAACATCTCTGGCTGGGCTGATTACACTCTCCAGGCAGCAGAAA
This sequence comes from Pezoporus wallicus, assembly GCF_028554395.1. Classification (NCBI taxonomy): domain Eukaryota; kingdom Metazoa; phylum Chordata; class Aves; order Psittaciformes; family Psittacidae; genus Pezoporus; species Pezoporus wallicus. The sequence continues at coordinate 102,493 of NW_026636425.1, read as the reverse complement.
ATAAGGTTTAAAAAACCCAAAACCAACAGTGTAAAGGGTAGAAAGCAAAGTCAATGAAGGATATAGGTATGTATACTCATTACAGTACTTAAATAACATAGGAAGGATTTTAGAAATACAATCTTGATCCTTTTATTTTAAAAGTGAGAATCACTTGTGAATATACATCTGGATGAGTCACTAATTTGCTATTATTTTTAATTCTTTGATTTGTTTAATTCTTTAATATCTTTGATTTGCTTATGCATTTTGAAAGTTTCTTCAGCATCAGTGGGTCTCACAACCCAAGAAGACAGGGAAATGCAAAGCACATTATTCTTGTATCTTTCCTCCTTTTTAGGTTTTGCATCAGTCTGATGTTTTTTTCAGGACAGTTTTTATTACTGCTAGTTTGGATCTGGGTGCGGGGTATCACCATGTTAGAAAGATCCAAAGCTGGAAAGCCACAATTCACAGATCATTGCTACTTCTATAAGTCTACATTTAAAAACCACTTTGATTTTTTCCATCTCACCTTTTCACAGACTGAATGATTTCTCTTGTTGTTGGCAGCAACTGGGGATAAAATCTCTAGCTGAACTGCTTACAACATGATGCCTTATTCCTGCTATGGGATAGGACTTCCCTGCCTTCTCTCTTCCTGCCTTTTCAGTACAACATCCATGTTTCTGCTGGCTTCCAGCAGATCAGACTACTGAGGTAAGGGGAGAGCTCTGCTCCATGCAACCACTTCTCCCTCCTCCCAGCAATGCTACTGGAGAGACACAGGGGTTTAGCATCTCCTAACTGGCACCAGAGATGTTTATGTGACACATCGCCTCTCCCTTTATCCATAAAGCCATATCCCTCTCTCCCCAGGTCCGGGGTGACTCCTGAGGAGCAGAAATCCAACCCTGTGTCATCCTGAAGACACAGTACCTTGCTGGAGACAAGCACGGCAGGTGGCTGCAGCTGCTCAAGCCAACTGGGACGGCAGCTGCCGGCCCCCACACACCAGCCCCGTGGCTCAGGTGTCCTCAGAAAGGAGAGAATTAGTGAGGGCTTTAATGCTGGATTAGGCTGCACCAAGTTTTCCCTTCTTCTCCTACTGCCAGCTCAGTCCATGGAAGTGGGTGGTCTCAGTGTGGGTTACAGCCTGGGAGTGCCCCTTGTGGTGGCCATGTCCTCTCCTTGACCTGCTGCCTCTCTGAGCATCACAGGGTGGCCAATGCCTTGGGGTGCACCCCAGGACTGTGCACGGGTAAAGCCCCCTGCACAGACAAAATGTTCTCCCTTGTGTTTTTAGGCATCTCTTTTCTTCACAAAACCTTTGGGATGTTCCACCAAGCTTCAGAGAAATCTGCAGCCATCCCAACAGAACTTAATGGCCCTTTAGCCCCAGAGGACTGACCAACACAATGCTGTGGCGTTGCTTTCATACCTCAGAGGAGTATGCACCGTTCCCCCTTCGGTCAGAGTCACAACCATTAATGTAACCACTAGGAATCTGGAATTGAAGTGACTTGTTGAGTGGTATTTGGTAGGCTTCCTGGCTGGATTTAGACAGCTTGGCAGGCTGCTGTTCCACCGTAGTCATGTGGGTGCAGGACAAAAATCCCATAGTCATGTATCACAGAAATAAGAATTAAAAGAGATCTCGTATATGATTTTTCCCTGAGACTTACAGATCTGTTAACACCACTGCATGCCAAAAACCTGGAGAATGTGTAAGGAGATCACTTTTGCATCTACCCTGTTTCTCGTCTTCCTTTGCACATCTGCTACTTGTTGCTAGGGGAGGTTTGGGATGAGGAGACACACCAGATCTGACCCACTGTCATCATTCTTTTACTTTCTGCTATGTACTGTTCATTTTTTACCCCCAGTTGACTTTGAAGAGCTCAGCAAGGCTCATTCACCAGCCTCCTTGAGAGCCACTCAGCACTTTCTGACAACATCCAGCTGAGTTTTCCTACTGATAATCCGTCAGCATTTCCTAAAGAGAAATTAAAAAGCTTTTGTTGAAATATATCAGGTCAGTCTTGTGGGTTGAACACAGCTGAAGCACAACTGTGATGGTCTTTTGTTGAATGTGTTAGAGGCCCTGACACAGTTTTTATACTGCTGCACGCCATGGGTTGTGCTTTGTGCACCAGAACTCACTGCCATGCTGCTGTTCACCTGCCATGTACTCTGCAGCTCTGCTGCCTGTGGGTAAATATCTGAGGGTCTGACCAAGGTCAGCCAAGGCTGTGGAAAAAGGCATTGAGATAAACACCTGGAGCTTGGCTCACCAGCATGGCTCCCTGTCTGCTTGGATAGGTCATACCACACATCACAGGGCTTGGGTCCAGCCTTCTTGGGTAGGTTTGGTGCCCCTGCTCAAGCTGCTCAAGGTGCTCAGGTAAGACAGACATAAAGACAAGTTTTCCTCACACCAGCAAGTCTTACTATATTGATACATGACATTCTTCTGGGAAAAGTTTTCGTCAGCTTCCAGAAGGTGCAATCTTTTGCTCATACAAATTCATAGATTCTTTGGGACCAGATGCAATGTAATCTGTGGCTCCATCACTGGCACAAGCCTCACATACTTAACAGTCACAGGGCTGACATGACACAGTTTAGTGGATGACCCCACTGACTCTGGTGGGAAAAGTGAACCTTTTCTGGTTCACTACTTCTGGTTCACCCCCAGCTTGGTAAGAGCAAGGTTTTGACCCCCAAAATAGCAGTCTTCACTCACCAGTGGTGTGGGGCTGCTGTGCCAGGGGTGCACGAAACCAGCACATGCAGCGCTTGAGAACATACAACCAATCATCAAAGTCTTCCACGCACTGCTCTCCCTTGGAGCCCAGGTTGGAAGATACCCATGGCCATGAACTTTCTTGTGCTCAGCCAGAAGCACCTAGAGCTCATGCAACACCCGATGATGTCTCCAGGTACCACTTGGCACCACCAGCCAGGCTGAGACAATCTCCTAAGAAGGTTTGTCATCAGCTTGACTGGCAAATCCCACCTGGGACAGGGAAAGTTCCTGCTGTAAGGGCTCATGTTTAATGTTTTTAAAGCAGCTCTTTGATTTCTTCGCTGATCTCATTTTTTTTTACTGATACAGAAGCAAATCCTGTCTCAGATCCTGGAATTGCAAATGGAGCAAATAACCAGTAAATAACACTCACCATGTTTTCCACACATTGTTACCAAGGGATTCACGTGCCCAGAATAAATTAAAAATGTACAGAAGCAGAAAAATGCACATTTTAAAGCAGAGAACATGACTGTTTAGTAGATTTTTTTTTCTTGTTTAAAGAAAAGGGGTATTATTCTGAATATGCCCTTTCAGAGTGATTTTCTAGTATTAACATTTTGGATTTTAAAAAAAGAATCAACTATATTGTTGATATATGACATATTATATTTCTGACAACATATTGATCTATTGTATCAATATGATGATAATATTTAATTGAAAAGCAGAACAAACCAATCCTGTGCTCATCAGCTGCAACTTCAGTTCTCACTTGTTTCTTCACTGTTTCTAATAAGAATTGAAGAATTAAAAATATTAAAGTTTTCTACTGCCTTTTCTTGTATAGGTGTTTAATTTACTTATTTTCATTAGAAACTTATTCAGAACTTCATTGTTGTGGTTTAAACCCAGTCAGGTAACTCATTCACTCACTCCCCCCCTTCTTTCCCTCCCCCTACTCCTGGAGGGATGGAGAGGAGAATTGAAAAGAATGCAACTCCCACGGGTTGAGATAAGAACAGTTCAGTAACTAAGGTATAACACAAATCACTACTGCTACCACCAATGATAACAATGATAAAGGAAATAACAAGGGAAGAGAATACAACACCTCAGCACCAGCTGACCGATAACTGGCCCCCCCCCCCCCCCCAGCCCTACCAAGCTCTGACCGATGCCTCCTCCAACCCTGCAGTCCCCCAGCCCTTCCGGGTAACTCCCAGTTACGTCCTGGGCATGACGTGCTGTGGTATGGAATACCTCTTTGGTCAGTTTGGGTCAGGTGTCCTGTCTCTGCTTCTTCCCGGCTTCCCCTCCTCCCTGGCAGAGCATGAGCCTCACAAAGTCCTTGGCCAAACCAAAACATCCTTGTTATCAGCTCTGTTCCCAGGCCGAAAGTCAAAACACTGCACTGCACCAGCTACCAAGAAGGAGAAAAATGACTGCTACTGCTGAACCCAGGACATTCATTCACTCAGCTTTAGCACAATGGTGGGAGAGGATGAGGGCAGCTGTGCAGGATGCAGAAGCAGAATCAAGGCTCTGGCAGGGGGAAAGGGGTTTGTGTGGGGCACTGAGCCCAGGCAGGAGCAAGCAAAAGGGGAAATTCAGTAATATGTTCATACATCCTTCCAGGATATCAGCTGCTGGTAGGATGGCTTGTGCAAAGTGTGTGCACATGTACTTGCTGCTCCCAGAAAACACAGCCACCGCCTCCCTCTGTGCCACAGTTATTTTGGGTAGGGTTGGGTGGACTGGTATGTAGATGATTGGCTTTGAAATCCTCCGCTGCACTTTAAAAGGAAGGATCCCAGGTATGCAGGAAGTGGACTGAGGTGCAGGCAAGCAAGGGGGAAGCACTGGGAACACAGCGGCTGGAGCTTTTTAGGATAAAAGGAAGGCAAGGACAAAGCAGTGGGACAGAAAAACACTAAGTGCTACAGTGCTGAGTATTTCATACCAGCCACACCTCAGAAACATTGAGGTTTATTTAATATGTCACTTTTTTTCCCTCTTGCCCCTAGATCTGGAGAGGAGGGAGAAGCAGTGCTTTGATGCCCAGCAGAGAGTGAGGGGCTTTCCTCCCATGCTGATGCTTCATGGCATCCCCAGAGACGCAGACCCCCCTCCCCTCTGCAGAAGTGTGTTATCAGAGCTTTGCCTGCAGCAATCCTGCATTACCAGCTCCTGCATCAGCAGGCATCAGCAGGATGTGGTGCAGATTTTGCCCCTGGGACACAGTGAGCTGAAACCACCCAAAGACTGGTTTTGCTGCTCAGCTATGTTGTCTTGCTGCAAGAAAAGTCAAACCATTGAGTATAATGCTCCTAATAGGAAACAAGAAGTTCTGCAAATGGAACACACAGAAAAGGTTTTTGTTATCATACCAGCCCTACACACATTGCTAGATAGTGGAATATAGGGTCTTCAGCTCAACTTTCACAAATGCAGACTGCTGGGGCAGACTTGCTGATGGGTGAGATAGAAGATGGTCTAGATGTCTCTTTGGTTGGACCCAGATGGTGGGCTACGCACTCCTCACTGCAGCAGAAGGAAAGAGAAAGCAAAGCACAAATCCTGACTCATACTGCACAGAGCACATACCCACTAAAAACAATCATCCAACAGTTTCAGATGTTATTTGAGCAAGAAAAAAGCAAAGAAGGACAGCGGGATTTCTCACCAGCTGCAAAAAATGAGACTGTAATTGCAAGGACACTGTATCCTCTGCTTTCCCCGCTCTGGGTCTTGAGTTCCCAGCATGAAACACACCACATTATTATGAACAAAATCAGACAGAGCAATGTGGCCCCATGGGCCAGCCATGGAAACCCAATGCTTTTAAGGCTTGAGAAGGGAAAACATTGTGTGTCTCCCACATCCAACCTGGCATGGAGTGGGGCTCAATGTGACTCCATCAGGAGCCCCATCTGAGTGGGTTATAGCCCCATGAGGCAACTGCAGCAAGGAGCTGGGAATGGAGCCGGGAATGGAGCCAGGGGTTGGTGCTTTTCCCCAGGCAAAGAAGGAGCCGGTCACAGGCAGTAGGAGGGCAGACAGGGAGGGACAGAAAGGAAGAACATCCCAACCAGAGGTCACAGCTGATGGCAGTGCCCAGGGTGTGTGCCCCGGCTGCTCCTGGTCCGGAAATGCCAGTGGGAGGCCCATGGAAGGAGAGCCATGGGGGGAGCAAAACGGCCTCAGAGCATGTCTGAGGTCGTGACACTTGACCTCTTCGTTTCTTTTCCTCTTTGAAACCTGATTACATCTATTTTTAGGCCCGTGCTTGGGAAGAAGAGGGGGGAGGGGTGGCCTGACCCTGCCCGATAGCGCTGCCTCTCCTCCCCTGTTTGTCACAGCAATGGCCTCATGTGCCCATACATGCTCTGTGTTTCCAGGTAAACCACATTTGGTACTGGGGTGCTTTCACCATCCCAAATCACCTGCAGACCAGCATCCATTCCATCCATCCACCTAGTGTGTGTGAGAAGAATCCCATGTTACAGCTAGTGTGCACAGGGAGCAGTGCTTGGCCATGAGCAGCTTCCAAAGGGATCCACTTCGGGTGGTGGAGGGAAAGACAAGGTTTGGTGCAAAGGAGCATGGCAGTTGCCAGATGTTCTGTATTGGGATAACCCTGTGCGCACAGGTAGTGAGCAAGGGACTGCCACAAAGGTGCCGGACTGGAGGAGGAATTTGCCAGACTCTACTGGAGGCATAACACAGAAATCATTGATTTAGAGACTGCTTATTGCAAACTAGCATGGGCTGTGGAGTTTTCCTCTTTCTGATGTGCAAAATCATGCTTGCAGAAACAAGGGAAAGGCGGTGAAATAATAATGGTCTGTGATAGCAAAGCTGGCTTCCAGGACCCCCTTCACCAAGTATAATGTCTATTTTACCATTTTAACTTAGCTGAACAGTAAGAAAGTAACAACCCCCTCCCATAACCTTCGGTCAGACTGTTTTGCCAGGCTGACACTGGTTTTCTCCCACTCCAGCTACCTGACTACAAGGAGCACAAAGGGGGAAAGCTGGTACCTGAGCAGGACCTCTCAGCATGGGGGTGTCCCCAGGCGGGACTGGGCTCTCCTTTCCCTCCCAGCACTTGGTCAGTGGGTGCTACTTCACCAGGCATGTTTTGCATCCTGCCTTTCCCACAGGAGCAGCACTGGTGGGAATGAGGGCTGGGGGCTCTCCTGTGCTTTGGGCTGGTTTATACATTGGTGAAGGACACTGTGATGACTGGGAGAGGAGGAACTTGGATCCCCAGGAATTGGACCCCACGACCCATGACCAAACATGCAGCTTTTTAGGGAGGTGCAAGACCACGCCCTACAGGGACCCTTTAAAGCTCAGGAAGGTGCTGCTTGGCCTTGCTGACATGGCACAACCTCTCTCCCTTTCTACTTTATACCTCAAGGCCAAGGTTATCCTGTCTACCCAAGGCAGGACTTGTTTCACATCAGCCAAACCATCTCCAAACAGTCTGAACAAAAATAACATTGGATCTCTGTATGCTAATATGCTATTTACACGTTATTTCACACACCCCTAACACAAACAGAGCTTTCTGATCTGTTTTGTTTTTTCCTTAAAGGCCCAGGGTGTATGGTCAACGAACTCTCTCGGCTGCCTAGCAACAGGCAATTGTGCCTGCCTATCAATTCTCAGTTTATAATAAAGTGAGACAGACCTAGATTTTTGTTTTCCCTTGAGCTTTTGTCTTCCCTTCCCTCTATAATAAATACCAGAAACGTAGGGGCAGCATGTGTCAGAAATTCCCCAGTGGAATATCTTTCATTGTGCTGGCAGGGCTGCTCCCCTGGCAGGACAGAGCTCCAGGTCTCCTCCCCTTTGTTAAAACATTTGAGAGATTCATTCTGCATTAGACCACCCCTTGCAGTAAATTTACTTTTAAAAGAGACAAGCTAAAAATAGACATTTTCTATTTTGCATTAAAACCCAAAGAGTTCAGCTGGACAGACAGGGAGAATGCAACCCTCAAGATACACAAACAACCTGGATATTTCTGTCTTTGAATGCGCTATACAGAAAGATAGAAAGTAATTCATTTTACCAGCTAATGGAGCCTGAAACGGTGCATCCTGAACTGCAGCTGGAGCAGAGGAGCCTGGCCATGCTCCCTAGGGATGTTGCAGGGGCAGGGAGTGAATGTGTTGGGAGCATGGTGCATCGCAAGCATTAGGCAGCTGCTGCCCCATGTTTGAGGAGGGCAGCACGTAGTGTTGATGGAGAGGCAGGGTATTTAGCCCATGCTGAAGGGTACCTCACACAGTGAAGAAGTGTGGTGAGGTGTCTACAGCCAACTGTGCTGCTACAGCATGCGTTTGTCTTCCCTGGTGGCATCTTAGGGATGCTCATTGCTGACTATCACTGTCCTTACTCAGGGAGGAAAAGCAGCCTGTAAAGCCTGGAGATAAGGCAAACCTATGGAGATAATGTGAGCAAACAGCGGGAGACTGCTCACCTTCCTCTGCCCCATGAGCAGCCCCATCCCCAGAGCTTGGGGCAGCCTCAGGCTGGCGAGGACTCTGTGGTCTTTTCAGGTGTGGTCTCTCCATACCAGGGTTACAATTCTCACAGTTACCCCATAGCAAACCTACGTATTTCCAGTATAAGAAGCATTTCCACGAGGCTGACACTGCTTTCAGCTTCACCAGGACTGCAGCTCTCCCTCTATGCAGTCCTTGCCCCATCTGCCTGCAGCCTCCAGCTCTCCTGGCTGGAGAACTAAGAACAAGTTGTTTTCTCCCATGTGGGGAGCCTCGGCTCTGGGCAAGAGGTTTTGCACCAGCCAGCCCTTCACACCACCAGGATATACCTGCTCACTGCAGGTCCCTGTCTTCCTGTGCTCCCCAGGCACTGCTGGCTCATCACCCTCAGCAACAGATATAACATCAGATGAGGCATCCTAATTGCATATGTCTGATGTTTGAAGTGGACCTGAAAACAAACGACTGCAGGGATGACGGATGACTGAAACTCTCTCCTTTCACTGAGGTCTCCACAAATCCTGCAGACAAACTCTGATCCTTACCTTGTCTCCACTGTATGTACATCACAGGACCAAGTGCTGTTTCTCCCCAGAGCTCATGACATGAATGATGATCAGAAACCATTGACAAGGCCTTTGCTTTCTGGATCTTTCTGTGCAGATCAACAGGTCCTTCAGGTGCTGGTTCAAGCTGTTCCCAGAGATGGTGAAGATGATGGACACTGGTAAATCCAACAGTATGCATCAATCTGTCCTCACAAGAACTAGATTGAAGGATCATCTAAACTTTCCCCTTGCAGCAAGAATGGAAGTGGTGCTAAGGAAGGAAGACTGGAGGTCCACATAAGTCCTAGCACTGCCTGAGTACTCAACAGCCCCTTCTTCTGGCTTTGAACTGTTCTGAGCTACTGTATCACTTATTACCATCACTCATTTTCTGTCTGCTGGAAACTCAGCAGAGGATCCAGCTATTTAAGAATCCGAAGGTCTGGAAACAAATCATAGGCAGGGCAAACATGGGGACTGGCCTAGGTGTTCAATTAACCCAAGGGTCCTGTTGTCCCCACAGAGACTGATCAGCAGCTTTCTTCACCTCAAGTGATAGGAGCACACTGCATGCAGGCAGTGGCCCGTATATATAACTTCGTAAGGTGTGATTAGCAAATAAATACGTACTCACACATGCCTGGAATATAAGGGCACATTTGAAAAACGTGTGTGGAAAAGCAGTACTTTGGATGCTTCACTTGGTCTAGAAAATGATGCTTTTATCTCAAAATGGGTTACTTGTGAATTAGTCACAGGTAAAGCAAGTACAGGAAGAATCATTAGGAGGTGATAAAAGATAGTAAAAGCATGACTTTTACCATGCCAGGAGGTGGTAAGTGTCCCTATACAATGTGCAGCAGCTTTTCTAAAGCTGGAAGGGACAGCGTCTGGCCAGGAAGACTAAAAACTCTTTCCCAATTTACAAACATGCACATGGGAGGAGGTGGTGGTGGTTGCCTTGCATCATACCAGTGTCAAATATGAATCTAGCTTACCAAAGAAAAGAAGGGTACAGAAATCCAGAGAGCTTCTCCCAGCAAATCCACCTCAGCATGTTACCTAGGAACCACACAGGCATTACCAGTATGGCTCAAGGTCCCCCCTGGCTGCTGGGGGAGGCTGTACCCTGCCACTGACTCAACCCTCCCGCCTTGGCAACCGTGAAGGATAGCAGGTGACCAGCTTCCCTCAAGCCTCCAATCAGTGCAAACAGTGTCACCAGTTGCTTATACTCCAGCTCACACCCGTGAGGAAAGGAGCAGGTGCTGCCACGTACCTGCAAGGCTGCAGCTAAGCTGATTTTGGAAGTATCAGTACGCAAATACACAGAACAGACACAAAGAGCTGGGTTCAGTGTTTGGCTATGGCAAGCTCTTCTGCCACAGAAGCAGCACATCCCTGGGAGTGTGGGAGGCCAGGACCTTTCTCCAAGACCAATCCTGTAGGAAAAGCAAATCTCTGCACAATGCAAATGCAGAGTGAAGTGGATGCCACAGTTTCCAACAGCAGTGCCTACCTTTGCAGAGGGAGTTTGTGATATTTTCTGAACCTCCTTACAGCAGGAGGGAAAAGTCACATTGCTTTTTCCAAAGTTCAGTTAGAATTGTGTTAAAAGTTGTATCAATCTACCTTCTTCCTCCATACCTCTCCCTGTGTTGTGCCTTTCTGATAGGGCAGTAAAACTATGGGAGAAAGCAAGCTCTACCCTTCAAAATAAGGTATTACAGAAAAAAATATTTTTCACAAAATCTGCACATTAACATTTTCATAGTAGGAATTAAAACATCTACAGAAAGAAATCCAGGGCAGTTGGCACACTCTTATTTAAACAGCAATTTCTGGATGCAAAGTATCCAACAGAGATTACAGAAACACCAAACTCCAACACAGTCCTTTAGGAATGGCGAAATATGTTAAAACACATCAGCTGAGGTGTAAATTAGAAACAGTTTCACTGAAGCCATGCAAGAGCTTGTCATCACAAAAGCGATGGCATTATAAGTGCACATTCAACCTAGGGTAACTCTGGTGTAATTCTCTACTGGAAACTCTAACTTTTGGAAAAGTTACCATACTTTTTAAAGCTTACTTAGTGCTAAGAGTGTATGCTTAAAGAAACACAACAATGCTGCAACATATATCCACACAGGAGGTGACTCTACTTTAACCACCCTGAATTCAACTCTGTTTCTCACGCTGGTGACATTTTTCCACCCTTGTCATAGACCCCTGTACATTAGTGCAACTGTAAAGCTGGTGGACAGAGACCCTTTCCCACAGTGAGGATGCAGCTCCATAATTAAGCACTTTCTTTCAGGAAAACAGGTTTGCTTTAGTAAAACAGAATTGGCAACAACTACAAAGTCCAAACCAGAATAACACTGAGGATAGAAGAAATGTAACCGGGAGTGCAAACTGCTGAGAGAACGGTTCTAGTATACAACCAGATTTGTCTCTTAAACTATTTACTATGCTCACAACGGTGATATATTAAAATTCTTGTTGGCAAAATGTCCAATAAAAATTAAATGATGCTTCAGCCTCACCACCAGGATTTTTCTCACACCAAATTATGTTTGTAATAAACTTTATTAAATGTAATAAAATATGACACAGTTCAAACAGAAAAACCCAGCAGGCAAATCATGTCCATTTCTGTTAAACTAAGTAGCAGAGCTTTGTTGCTGGCATTAGAACAGCTTTGAGCTTCACTAGAGATATGTTCTAGAAAATCCCAATAGTTCTTGATAAATAATTGAAGACAATATATAATTGAGACGCTTGTTTGCTGCCTCCAGAGTTGGATCCTAGAGGACCATTAAATTAATTTTTAATAATGTATGCTACGGTTAAAGTTATGGGACACAATTTCACTAAATATGCTCATTGTATAAAGAATAATCCCAAACTTACAACGCAGGTAGCAGGAGGTTTACAGTGACTAATAAAGCAGAAACACTAGGAGAGCTTACAGCTACTCCAATTTTGTTTTCACATGTCATTTGTTTATGCCTCTTACCTAAAGACATATTCCATGACTTTAACAGTGCACCATGACAGTGATGCTCAAATTCTCCTCACTTAAATGGTCACTTTTTCACCCCCTCCCAGAAGCTAGGAGCTGTGCAGGGCTTTCAAGTGTGCAGGGTGCGTGCAAGACCCTTCCATTTTAGTTTTTTATCCTATGTGGTCAGCGAAGAGGCAATTTCTGCTACTGCCTCAGGATGATGCTGAAAACATTTCACAAATCCACTGTCCAAGAGGAATTCAGTGTAATTAGTTGTCTGCAAAACAGATTTGTACAGAACAAAGCAATCATTAGGAAACCCAGCCCATTTTAAGTAATTGCTAACTGCACCTAGGCTACCATTCATTGATGCATAATATTATTAACTCTGTCTTCAAGAAAGGCTGGTTTATCTTTGGAATAAATGAACATAACAAAAGAAGGTAACAATGAAAGAATGACAAAACCAGCACAAACTTTAAACCAAAAAGGAACAGAAGGTTTACCAATTATCCCATGCCATGAATGACTTGGTATTTGTATGCAATCTCTACAGCGCACTGCTGAGATGAGTAGCATAGTAGAACATGTTCTAATGCTATGAAGGAGCATGAGGGTTTAAGACACAGAGTGATGGCCTGTACCCAGCAAAGCTTTTATTTCATCAGAAGCAGAAAGCAGTTTTGGAAACTGGTTTATAATTTCTTGACAAACTGTGTAACCATTGCAGCCAATTGGTCCATGTTCACTCAAGGTGGAGAAGCCTTTGCTCAACAAATAGAGGAGAGGAATGAAGAAGACAGAGATGAACTCAACACCCAATTCCTTCATACTCTCTTTCTTGCTGTTTTTGAACACAGACATTTAGAATAAACCAGTTTATCATTTGTACCTACCAAGAATAATTCGATGAAGGATTTGATGAAGCCAGAACAGCAGTCCTTTTCTCTGACAGAAACTTCAAGTGCCAACCAGATCTGCAGACATACTACACTCAGTGCATAGCCTTGTACAGCTTTACTTGCATGAGAAAGTATCTTTTCACATCACAATTTATTTGAAAGCATTTTTCAAATTAATACATAGTGAAGTTTCAAGGCTTCTAAGAAAGACCTGGGAGCTGAGAAGCTCTTTTAGGACTTGTTGAAGACACCTGAAGATACCTACGAAGGCAGTGAGGTCTCCACAGCTTTCAAACGGCTGCCGCTTAGGAAGTAACATACTACTAAATTATACCTACAAATCTCAGCTGAAACCTACTCTTAAGATCTACCATTCAGTGCTGGCCATGACAAACTGCATTAGGAAGGGGGTGGGCAGATACTGCCCAAGCTGCAGCAATCCTAAATCTTGTTGGTACTTTTCCTCATTTTTAGACTAGAGCATGAATTGTAGATGAAATGCAGTTCTTACCAGAAGATTACAGTTAATGGTTTTCATACCCAGAAAAGATGGAAAGAACCATACAGTAGTGAGAAAGACATATATATATATATATATATATATATATATATACACACACGCATATATATGTATATGTAATTTTTTTCCTTAGGTGCTGATCTTGGCCAGGAGAGGTTCAGACCTGCAGGGCCTTTTATCCCACCCACTTTTCAGCATCTCAAAAGTGAGACAGGGGATACTGGAGTTCAGCACAGACTTCTGGCTAAAACTAGAATGTATATAATACATCCCCATCTTACAGGACAGCTTATTTTCCCTCTAGAGTTTGTCATATCAAGACAGCAAGGATCTGAGCAGTGAAAAAACATTTGCAATCATACAGGCTTTGAAATTCTGATTCATTAATTTGATTTTTTTTTTTTTTTTTTTCTGGTAGAAGAGTGCACGAGACCCAGATATTCCAGGCATCATATAAATACTGACAACATTCCCTGTTGCTAAAACCTTTGTGAACGGGTTAGTCACATTTAGATTAATGCTTTGTGACCTTTAGAGAAAGGTCTCACAAGCCCAAAGATTAAACAGAGAGGAATGTGCCTCTGATCATGCAATATACCAACAGCCCCCTGTTTAAATATCACCAGGCTAAAGGGATCGTCCATTTTGACGGCAGCAGCATCACCTTCCAGGAGCCTTTCCTTATCTGAAACATGCAAAACCGCACCAGAGAACTGGCTCGTAACACCATGAACTGTTACTTTCTCAACACTGCCACAAAACCAGGCAGCAGTTTCAGGAAGACCATTCCCCACTTTGGTTTTGGGGTATTTTATTTTGAGGTTGGTTGGTCTGGTTTTGGATTTTTATGCTATTTTGTTTTTTTTAAATGAGCAGGGCTCCGGAGTCCACCCCACCAGAGGCTGCAGTGATTGGATGACCCCCCGGGGCTGTGCAGGCAGTCCTGATGAAGACAGCATAGACTCACCCTTGGTAGCTCTCCCTCTCCAAGCCAACATAACCTTTGCAGGTTCCTGGTAGAGGGTGAACCCCAGATCATGCAGATTCTGTACAACACTGCCCTGGCTGCAACCTGGCAAGAGAAATCAAATTTAAGCTAGTGCTCCTTAGTAACTACTTTCTACTAATTTTAATGAAGTGTGAAATTGAGGGATTAGCATTGACTCTTAATTGTTTTTTTTTGAGTTTTGTCTGATTGTGTAGTAATACCAGTTCTATCCTGATGGACTGCCTGAAATCAACACAATCTGAAAAGAGTTACCCATTCCCTTGGACTGTAACACAAGCAGAATTCAAAAAATCAGTCTACAACTATGACTCAATGAACTTGAAACACCCTGTTAAAAAAAACAACCCAGAACAATAGGTTCCCAGGAACATGACAAAGTCATGGGTAAAATAACGTGTGGGCTGGACAAAGCACTAACAAGGAAACGCCTTGATCTTGAACTGTGGCTGTGAGATCACAGAGCAGTCTTGAGGGAAGAGACAAGGTTCTCATCCTATTGCTGCTTTTAGTCAATGGTCTGAGAATATCCCATTACTGAGAGCGGGTGCATGCAGCTACCACAGGCATTAGCTGACTACTCAACTATGTCCCTGCAACATCTAAAAATCAAATGACAAAGCAGATGATTAAAGAGAAACAATCACAAAGAGATTAAAGATGACTGGTATCTTAAGCTACATCAAATTGCCTCATGTTCTCCTAAGCAGCTAGGTACGGATGCTGGAACTAAATCAAGAAAAAAATTATAACCCTGCTCTTTTATCTAACCTTCCTGTTAAACACCAGCTCATGTTGGCACTGCAGCTGTTATATTTGGTAAGAATTTTGGCTACTCTCACCCATCTGAAATCTTATTCCCTGTCAAAATCCAAGAGATTTGTACAAGGAAGTTAAGCAGCTCCGTTTAAGGCATGTTTGGTGGGGTGTGTAGTTAGCACAGTTCATAGCACACATGGAGCTAACTTAAACCTCTATTCTTTCAAAAAACATGTTAGGAAAAGCAAAAGGATTAAAAAACTTTTAAACTTACTAAAATATGGAGCCACACAATAGGCAAAAACTATGAAAATAGAAGAATACAGAAAAGACACCAGCAGAATATAAAAGCTGGCAACAAAATATTAAATTTCAACTTCACTAAAGAAAGTATCTTCAAAAGCTTTTTTGTTTTGAAGACATCACTGAGAACATTGTCAATCAGTCTGGCTACTTGGACACACAGCACCCCACTGGAGGACTTAGCAAAAAAGCAGCACTAAATTATTCAACATTTAAGCAATCGTGTAAGGAATATGCAGCTGAAAAGGACAAACTGCAAACCAAGATTATTTTTCTGTTACTTCAGTATATGCTGTAGTTTGAACAGGGCCTAGCAGGGAGACAGCTAAATAATTTTTCCATTCACAGAATCAAGATTCCAGCTTTTAATCTCATATATTTAAGTCAAATTATTCTAGTATTTATATGCAACAAAAAAGCATGATCTCCATCTCTGAACTTTTTAAATCAACTGTTTTAGTGTATTTACAACTATTCTCTTTCTCAGCTAGGCTCTGCTTTTACTAATTTGTATAATTTTAAGCATATAAAGAAATATTGATGCACTATACATATACAATACACACATGTTCAAGGAATCACAGGATCCCATTCAAATACTGTATACTCTCAGAAAGACAAGTTTAAATTAATAAGCTTTAAAATTTCAGTTTCCTCAGAAAGTTTTGGGATTTTTTTAGCTGTAATGTACGTGTGATTAGATTTATGTTCTCCATGAAAGTTCCGGTGAATTTTGGATGTGCTTTGATACATCAGCTCTAGCCCTGTGTAATATTTTCCCTTTTTAAGTCTTTCTCAAGATTTGTTATCAGCATTTTGAATGTCTAAAAAAACACGAAGACAAGCCTGTTAGTCCCTGAGACTGTTATCACAACAATTAACAGCCAAAAGAACAATGACAAAGGGCTTATTTCACATGATTTTATACAATTTTCATATACATATAAAAGTTACATATTGAACTGTTCAAACACTGGCAGGAAGCCTGTAACACTGGAATTCATACAGAACGGATACTGTAAAACATTACACTGGCACCTGCCATATGGAAATTGTCCTTTGCCAATGCGTGCATCTCAAGGTCACAGCATTAAACAGTATCAAAATAACTTCTGGTGATAAATTTTGTCTTAAGTCCCCATCTCTTTTATTCTAGTATTGAATCTAGCATTGAATTTCCTTCTGGCAGCTGCACTAAAATACTAAACCACTCTCAGAGGCTCAATGACATGATCTGGGCATCATGGATTATTAACCCATGACGGATGGCCAACACAGGTTTCAAGTCTTTGATCACTCGCAGATATTCATACTTATCTTTGCAATATTTGTGGCAAATTTCTAAACAGGAGGAAACCTCAAATCTAAGCCAAACAACAGCAACCTAAGACATCAGCTCCACCTAATTTAATATTAGGATTTGGGTTTTAATTTGGAGGATGATTTTGAAACTGCATAGCATGTTTTCAGTTGTTGGCCACAGAGCAAACAGGAATTCTGTACTGAATAAAACTATAGTAGATGTTAATACTTACTTATATCTGTTTACACAATGAGTGGATAGCACAGTGGGGAACAGAATTGGAGGTATTCTGCATAGTTTAAAAACATTAAAACCAAATCATTGTCTGTTTCCACCCTGCTGCCATGACAAAAGGCTTTCAGGGTTCTAAACCTTTTTTTTCTTCACCTCATTAAAATGTCAAAAGTAAAATACATTTCTGACATCTAACCCATACGCATCTACCTAAATGGGACAATTCTCTGTGACTTTTGAGACCTCCTTCAAAATAAGTAAAACTTGTCAAAGTAAGTACCTACAACGTCCACATGAAGTTTATCCTTCTGTTTTGGGGTTTCTTTTCACTGCTTTTCTAAGTATGTTAAAAAGTGCTGGGAAGTCCATGTTTGTAAAGTTGACTAGACCAATCTGCAGTAAAAATTGATTTAGAGGAAGCGCACCACAAACGCTGAGATGCAGACCTTATCATGCTGAATTACTGACCTATACACAACCTTAATTTGTGTATTCTGAGCAATTTTAGAGATTATGACATGCATCTCCTGCAGAACTCAGGAAAATAAAACTCCAAACCTAACAGAAAAGGGAAGGACCGCTCAAATGACACCAAGAGCTGATCCCCTCTCTGGTGAGATGGCAGCAGGACTGAACTACTCAGCTTATTTCACAGACCCCTGGCTTGGAGAAAACCATCAGAAAAGCAGGCTGTCATGCCACCCTTGGAGAGCCAACACGTTTTACCAGAGAATTTTGGCTACTTCCTCTTAGAAGGAACAGTGAGAATCTTCAGATCTACCCCAGACTGATAATGTTTAACAGCAACAACTTTCACTGCTTCCACATTTAAACTCAGTCCCTTTCCCTTTTGCCTGCCCTTGCTACTCTGATGCCCATTCCAGGTCAGCATCTCCACCACCCTGCTTTACTCACAGAAACATCCCATGCTCCACTTCATAAAGGCTCTTTATGGCTTGTATCTCCTTCAGCCAGTTCTAGTCTTTCCTACACCACAAAGTAAAGGTTCCTAGGTGTTAGGCACTGCTTTACTGTGACATTAGCATCAGTCCTCACAGAATCACATCAGGCTCTTGATCAAGTCTACTCACCTTCCCTCAGGCTTTTTGTGTTTTTAATCTCCTGTACAAACTGAACAGCTGTTTCTTGCCTGAAGATCTGCAAAGGGTCATTCAATTCAATTCAAGCAAGCAAGAAAATCATTACTACACGCAGCTGCCATGACAAAAGGCTTTCGGGGTTCTAAACCCTGCTTTCAAAGGGCTGTAAGAGGGAATCTTGCCAGGCTACAGCTGATGGGACTGGTTCACTTGCTTAGCACAACCGGGACATGGGCAGTATCACTGATGCTAGATGGAGCAAGGGGAAGTAATGTGAAATGGAAGTTAACTACTTGGAAGAAACTATCAACTGATCTTCAGAACCTATACAGGAATTATTAGTGATGTGGTTGAATTTAAGACCCAAGGGAATCACAGCTTCTGTCTCAATGTTTTAAAATTGACATGTTTGAGATCACATGGAGCTGGGGTGGGTTTTGTTTGAAGTCTGGCATCATAATAAGCAACTTGATGCTGAGCCTTTTAACAGGAGAACCACAACTTCCCTGCTCAATACAAATATAAATAAAAATACAAGGCAATTAAGTATTTAAGTTCAGAAATGTTAAACAGTTGGTTCTCCGCAGAAGATACTTTGCAAAGCAGTAACCCAAACATGAAATGCATCTTGGCATGTATTACAATGAAAAAGTGTTGACATATATTCACAGTTCAATTTTTTCAAGGAATAAAGTATCAGTGAAGAACCATGTGTTTGCCCTACTGCAAACTCCCTGCTCTCACTGAGAGCTATTTACTCTTGCAGACAATACTACACAAATCAATGATTCCTTTCTTTAGGCGTCACATTGAACTACCCAGGTTTTAAGTGTTGTGAATAAGATTTGCAATCTGTTCTAGTGTAAGTAAAGAGGATTGTCTGTATTTATGAAGCAAATGCTGGAAAACAAAGGGAATGGCACCTCCTACAAACTGCACACAGTTACAGGCAACAATATTGCACCAGCATATGAAACTAGAGACCAAGTTAATGTACAGCTTTCTTCTGCAAAGTAGGTGCCTTTTCCCTTGTCTTTTCTTTTTTAATTCAAGAATAGGCAGCAATATGAAATGTCAGTATTGCCACCAGATAACTCACATACCCAACTTCTGCATTCAATGAAACCTTAAGGTAACATGTCATGTCTGGTTTGAGACATCTTTATCTGAGATTACCTATCTGGGATATTGAAAAACACATACACATGCACACTTTTGCAGACTTGCAATTTAATGTATTTTCATCATTCACTAAAAAAAACCCATGGTTTCACAACTGCTACCATACACTGGGATTCCTACAGTAGTATGGAGAACGTACAAATGTCTTTCCAGAAGTATCAATACTGAGCACTGTGCATTGTCCAGGACTCCAATTCTTTTTGAGCAGCAGTTCAAAGAAAATTTGTGGGTTGAATACTGATATCAAAATACAGATTTAAATAATTTACTCTTAAAAACATTCATATTTATAGCCTCTTATGGAAAATAAGCAATTCCTCTGATTATCAGATATGTCCCTCAGTTTTTCCAGTTCCAAGGTATGCACAGGTCTCCATCCTGCAGCACAGAGTAGAAGTGAGAAATGCAAAGGTGCATGCCTTGTAGGTACGGCAGGGATTCTTCTAGCAACCGCTTACAGCAATCTATCATCTGTGCACTGGAAACACTGGGCTCCTTATACAGGCGATCCAGAGAAAATCTTTTAGTGGAAGTATCAATTAGCTCTCTCTCTGTAATCATCATCCTAGCAAATGAAGACAACATACAGTGACAAAATTAGATCTTAAAAATACACCACCTGGAAATAAGTATATTTGTGGGTTATATGCATGTAAACAAAGGTGTCACTTCATGGACAGCTACCTTACAGCTGAGATTTTTGTGCAGGCTGATACCCATGTCTACCTCAGAAGCCTGACTGAACATGCTTCCATGACTAAGGGCAAGAGCATGCTGACAGTCACATCTGAAAGCCTGCAGCAAAACATTTCTTTGCTCACCAGAAAAAAATACCGAGATAAAAATCCTATGAGAATCTATTTTTAATGTAAGGGATGAAAGGACTTAAATAACCTTCAAAGTGTAAGCTTTAAGAATAAGATCATGTTAGTAACTCTGTCTTAACTCCAGTACTCTGCATGTCATCAAAAGCAGATGACAGGTAAGGTCACCTGATGCATATTAGATGTGTTAATAACTTACTAATTGCAGAAGTGTATGCATTCAATTGGACACAATGACCTTAAAGGTCTTTTCCAACCTAAATAATTCTATGAATACTGAATTCATAACTTGCAGATGATTTTTTCCATTCACCCCAGACAAAGAGTGGCAAGACACCACATAGCAATCAGAAGCTACTCAGAAATAATGTGCAGAATCAACTCAGAGTCACTGTAACTAATCTCATGCAGAGACACTTCAGGTTGGTTAGCATATTCAGGTTAGTCAGCCAGCCCAACTAGCTCAGGCACTGTGCCCCATTCACACAGCTGTAATTCCAGAGCCAGCTTGGCTACAGAAACAGCACCATTACTGCCCTACAACGCAGACCCTGTGCGGAACAGGAGGAGCAGCATGACTGTGGGCCACTGGGATGTGAATCAGCCCAAGCTAAACAGAGACACAGCTACTGAGACTGTTTGACTCATGCGATAACATGACTGCAGGGGCTCAAAACCACTTTCCAAAGCCTATGAATCTCGTGTACTTGCATGGCACTACACTCTGCTGAGGTCACAGTACATGAGCCCAGTTCTGGCAGGCAGGGATGAGCTGAGCCAGTGAATTAATCTGGAGCAAGCCTGCCCTCTGTACTGACTGTATCTGTGCCACCCTCCTGAACACTTCTCTAATACCTGAGCACAAAGCTTTCCTGTTCTGCAAAACCCAGGGCTCCCCTGAAAAATAAAATAAGCTGCACGTAGTGAGAACTGAGGTTTTCAGTCTCCTCTACAAGGAGGCTTACACCTTTATCACAACATAAACCTGATACTTCAACAAAAGCAAGGGAAGGAGAAGCAAATTCATACTAAATCCTGCATTACCAGAAGACTGACACTGTCCATACAGATAATACCATTTTCTAGAGCAGCAGCATTTGAACTCCCCAGTGCATCAGGTCATACAGTAAACAGCACTGCATAGGTGGAATTCTGTATGTAAAACATTCAACTGAATGTGCAAATTAAATCCAGTACATCTTAAAATGTTTTCTTTTATCTCAGGGCCCCTTAAGCAATCACAGGAGGCTAAGGAAAATCAGAAGTACAGAATGGGGTCAGTTCAAGGAAGCATTAAGTGAAAAAGGAGTTCAGCTTCAGAAAAATACAATTAAGGGGAAAGATGAAATATCCACCAAAATAAAAAAGGAGAGGTGATAAATACAGAATGACTGTTTTGTATTTCCTACAGCACAAGAACAAGATAATGACAAATCAGGTTGTGGGTCTGTAAAACCCAGAACACCTTTTGCCTCCTTCATGTATGTATGCTATATGTAATTCAACTGTGAAATTGGTGCCACAGGGTATTTTGGAGCCACAAAGCGTAAATATGCTCAAAAAGTAGATAATTAAAGATGGAAGAAAAAGAAGACAGCTGATTACTCTCTGAGAGGAGCCACACATTTGTCCTGGATTAGTGTCTATAATGTGGGGTAGTGTGAGAAGTACTGGAGAGCGAGTTACCCAGATGCAAATGCGTATGTTTGCCACAACATCCCTCCCAACCTCCATAAGACACTTTCCCAGCTGTCACATGCTTTCAGCTACATAGAGAGCTATTCAGAAGTTATATGGCAAAAATAATCTAACTTGAAAGCTGGACTAGCATTATGGAAGAATTCCACCAAATCTCCATGTTTTACCAAAGTCCATCTCCAAAATACATCCTCCCAAGTAACAAAGTCTTAAAAGAGCTAGAACCATAAAGCCTTCAGTACGACTCATGCCTAAAATAACCTTCACAAGAAACCATCTGGATCTATATGTCATGTATACACTCATGACAATGTGATATTTCAACAATTCAGTAAAAGATTTCCAAAGCAGAAAAGCTTGCAGTAACAATCTCTAAAAGGTAACACCCAGTCACCTATTACGGTATTTTACTAGAAATAAACACACAGTATCTCTACTTCATGCTTTTAACTCTCAAAGACACATACAACACCCACAATCAAGAACAAAATTTACAGTTCTGATGGATATTCCAAGTCACAGAATCACATAATCATTTAGATTTCAAAAGACCTTTAAGATCATTGAGTACAACTGTAGTCTATGGACTTTATTTATAGTCCTTTGACTCAACTATTATCAACTCCCTCATCTCACTTCCATCTGTGAAAGAGTACCAAGGAGGTGTTTCTCTCATCATTCTATCAGATTTTTTTCTTTCCCTCACTAGGTGCTACCTGACCTTTTCCCTTGTTTAACTGACAAACAGCTAGGAATAATAATTCCCTAGTTGGTCTCAGTTATGTTTTTTTTTTTTAAATTTTACTGCTTTCCCATCACAATGTAAGTAGCATTAACAGAAGTTTGCTGCTTTCTGAGTCAATAAAAACACCATGTCTCCTCTGGGGAGGTAACTGTAAACACATTCTGTAATTGTCTTGTACGCAAAGATCTTGTATTTCTGAGTAAAGTCCAACTTTCCTACAAGGTGAAGGATGAGGATTTTCCAACAACTATTTGTGTTTGCTGAACACTGAGATTTTTACTTAGTAAAGCTGCTGGGTAAAGTTCTATTTTATAAACAGAAGGGTTTTTTTCCTACCAGAACAACATGAATACATTCTTCAAAGTTATCCTCCTCCTCCAAATAAAACATATGATAGGCAAAGATTTTAATGAGCTAAATGTATCGAGTCACATAAACACTTACTCCTCCTTTCTTTTCAGATTCTCTCTTGCTTCCTGTGCTTTGGCAAAAATAAACCATTGAAGGGTTGCTGGATCACAGACTGTTGGGATCGTAAAGTGTCCAAATTCATGCAAGCTTGGTGCGTATCTGTCACTAATGACACATCATGGAAATAAAAAACAAGGTATAACCTTTAAAATGAAGTATTTACATTAATTACTTTCAGAATTAATTCTGAAGTTAAATATAAATTAATCACAGTAAGTGGTAAAAGTGATCAAGTTTGGTTCATGAAAATACAGAAGCATCATACATAAAGTTTTAAAATTACATTTCAAAAGAAGCTGTCAACAATACTCCAAAAATATAAGCAGCAACACCATCATACAGAGCCGAGTGTTAACCTGCTGGCACAAACCCTTCAATTTAACCCAGCACAACACTGTAAGATGAAATGTTACTTTGAAGAACTTTGACTCTAACTTGTATGAAATTAGCAGGATTTTCTTCAGTCTGATTCCTTCTTAACCCATAAAAAGGAACTTAAACCTTTAGAAACAAAGAAACGTTGACAAAATGAAAATCTGAGATTATATTAATTTTCTTCTTAGCAAGAGCAGTAATCAGTGTAACAAAAAAAAAAAAAAGCGTAAAAGCTCTAAAAGGAAGAAAGCTTCCCTGCAAATACCTTACCTTTCCAGAATCATCTGCAAGCCTCGCAGACTGCGAGGATGAAAAGGTAGCCTACTGTCACGTAATTTATTATAGAAGGAGTCCAGAGTCTCGTAGTACTCTTCTAGAGTCAACAGGGGTTGCAATTCTTCAATATATATTACTTGTATGCCTCCCAGAAGCTGGCTTATCCGATCTTCCAACAACAGCAGCCTTTTTTGAAGTTTGTAATAATTTGGCAATCTCTCAAAAATCTGTGCACACACACACAAACACACACTTCCTATGTTACAAAGTATAACACTTAAAATTAAGAAATGAAAATTTTAAAACAAGAAACTATAAAGAAAGAGACACTTAACAATGGGAACAGGGAACCCAAGGGGAAGAAAAAAAATACAAACAAAAGGATAAAAAAAAAATAAATCAGAAATATAAAGCATATACACTTTGAGTCAGGTATAGTGGAATAAGCTCCTAAGTATTTTGGTATTTATACTGTAAAGGCACCAAAAGGCCATAACAAGATCGATGGATGTGCTCTTTCACTATTAAAGAAACCCAAGAAATAATAATTTGAGGCCTACACAAAATGTTTATCACCACAGTTATAGTGGTACAGCTACACCATATACAGTCAAAAGTAGTTTTGCCAGTCTAATTTATACAAATTCTCAAAAAAAGAGAAGTCTGTTGCTGCAACTAGTTCTTTCCAACAGTCTGGATAACTTATCTCGAGTCTGAAAGGAGGGGAGAAAGAAGGAAGGCACCAGATCTCTAATCTTAAAAAGGTATACCACAAAAAGTTAAGAAGTGATCAGACTTGTGAGTGAAGATATAGGTGGTGTGACAGGGAGAAGGCTGGAACAGTGAAAAGGGAAAGTGCAGTAGTAATCACTACTTACCATCTACCCAGTTGTTAATATAACATAGTTTTCCATACAAAAAATTACTGCTGCTGGAACAAGTCAATAATCTCTTTAGAAGCCCAAGAGAGTAGTTAAATCAGGACAGCTTGGCACAATAAAATCCACTGGCTCAGCATTAGCATTTATTATAGAGAAAAACTGCAAAATTCTTCTAAATATTTTACCTCTGAAGCAGCATTCTACAGACTGACTTGGACACCATTCAACTGTTGCTTTTTTCTTATGATTAGTAACAACAGTACTAATACTTAAGACTGCTGCCTAAAATGGTTTAGAATTAGACAAAAGATTCTGCTCTCTAAAAATCAAGCAGCTAACAAAGCTCACAAAGATTTTCACTGACTTTTACTATGTATCATTTAACATGATAGTCGGTGCATTTTAAAATAAAAAGCCTTTGATTTCAGGTTGTCTTCTAAAGCAAATACCATCACCACAACTACACACATTGTCCCATCTGCAAAATACTTCATGTGGAGATACGATCCCTTCAGAAAACCTGTTGGCAAAGGTCAGAAAGGGGAAGAATTTCTCTTTTCAAGGAAGATAGCATTTCTGAATACAGAAACAGAATATTCTGATATTCTAACTGGCTGAAATTCCCAACTATGAGGTTCCAATTATGCCCCTTGCAAAGAATTTTTTTTTTTTATAGAACTGTCAATATTTCAGCAACCAAAATTCAAGAAAATTTCCTTAAGTGATATGCTGGTATCATATTTTATTTGTGCTCCTTCGCATACAATACTTTTATCATTTAGAATGCCAGAAAGCCTGTCAAACATCCACATTATCTGCCTAAAACAACAAAGCAGACTGACAGGATTGGTTAGCAGCTACTGACTGAAATGATCACTTCACAGATCTGAATAAAATTCCTAAATTCTTCATAGGAATGAGCTCTTTATAGATCAGGAAATATTCTGCTAGTGCTCACAGCATAGACTGGAACACTGCAACAAATTTTCTTTATATTTAATCAGGGTTACGACTGTTTTGTTAGCAAAAGAAGCAGTGAAGATCTGAAGATTGTTCTTAGCATATCACAGGATTAAATTTAGAACACAATGTAGACAGTTATGCTAAACACAGTAGCTATGTGTTTGCTTTATATTACTCACCTGTAGGATTTAATATTTTGGTTATAGTTTAAAAAAGGATGTCATAAAAAGAGGCATTATCATTTACTACAAAATCCCCTTACTTTGGTCCAGTGATGGTGAACATCCATGGTCCCCAGCATTATGTGGCCTGCTGCACTCATACCTGAACGGTCTGTAAATACCATTGTGTGCCCTGAGGATTGAACAAACCTCTTTATTAATCTGGCTATTATAATTATTACTATTTAAATATTGTCATTATTTAAGGTTTAACTATGCTACTAACATGTCACAAGCAACACATTTCTGCAGCACAAACATGTACAAGTAGGTGCTTTCCTTATTGTCAAAATTTGATTCTTGAAAACTCCAAGATTTTTTTTTTCAGACAAACCTTACCTAGCATTTGCCTTCTTCCGGCTTAAACTTGACAGATTTTTAGTTAACTGGACTTTTCTTCTTACAAAGACTCTTTTTAAAACAGAATCTCGGCAGACAGCATATTCAAAGAATATGTACAAATTGTGTATACAGTAGGAAATACATGCCGTATGCTTAAAGAATATGCAAGGTAAAAGTTGGCCAAAGCAGTATTAACAGAGCCATTTAACACTACTTTCACAGAACAACCTGCAATATGCAAGCCGTAAGAAACACTTTCGCATTAGGTTTTTGCTCTTTTCTTAAAAAGAAAGAAGCAACATAAAAGGATAATACTAGGTTGACTTTTGGGGTGATAAATCAGTTTTGAGTCTATGTTTTTTTTAAGTGAAGTACACAGATCCTCAAGAATTCTTTAGGATAAAAGCAGAGGCAACTATTTATCAAAGTAAGCTTCCATAAAAGTTTTCAGTGTGATGTATTAATCTACAAGACAAGACTTAAACAGAAAGTCCTGCTCTCAGAAATCAGTTTTCAAAAATCCTTAAGAGCAACACTGACTTTAAGGAATCAAGTCCACACTTGCAGCCCAAGGCAAGACCAACTGTACATGTTTAATTACTGACAGGTATTTGTCCAGTATGTTATTAAAGATCTTCAAAGATGGAGACTACAACAGCTTCACAAGATAGACTTCTTTACCTGAGCAAAGCTAGAGAAACGAAGTTGAAACATGACACAATTTAGAACAACTATTTATTGTCACTCTGTCTTTTGACAAAGGATTACGTGAACCCTCAGATGAAAGCCACTCAAAACTTACTATCTGCAGACATGCATAAAACACGGAGTTATAATTACATGAAATAGCTACTGCTACAGGTCAAACAGCTGTACAAGAAGAATGGTACATCAGGTTTAGAGAATACATGTATTACGTATTATGTGTATATTTTATATACATATACACATAAAATACAGGTATTTTATCAAAAATGCATAGTAAGACAGTATGATTCTAAAGGTATTCTAGTAAGTCCTCCTTATACTGACTCCTTAGAGAGATACTCATGTTTTTGTCTTGAATCCACCATGGCTAATAATCTCTTGCTGCCTCCATCCTCTCAAAAGGTTCAGTCTAGATCTTTATTTTCATGTTTAGTACTAAGTCTAGTGCCTTCAACTTGCTCAGTTTGCACTTAAGTAGTAAAATAGAAGCTGAGTGCAGCAAATACACTATAAGATGTTGTGGTTTAAACTGAGTCACTTGAAAAAATACCCAGTAGCTTAAAATGAAAGCTCTCACCAGCTTTTCAGCAAGCCGGTCAGATTTGTTTTTACAGTTATCAAAAGCATTTGTGAATAGAACTAGAGCTCCCTTGTCACAGAAGACTCATGAGCACCTTTGAGTCAACAATATATTAGAATATATGAAACAAACAACAGAAAATACCTTTAACATTTTTTAATACTTCAGGTCTCTGCTGGACTAAGCGACCTAGACTGTGTAGCTGGCTACAGCGATGAGCAACACCCCAGCTTCTCTGCCACCTGAATAAAAATATAATTGAAAGCATTTAATTTTCAATATTATTAAAATAAAACTCATATGTTGAGATATAGCTGAAAGCCTTCTAACACAAACAACTCAAAATAGCACTCCAATAGTAATAAAAGCAAGGGCAAATAAAAGGGAAAAACTGTTTCATATGCTATTTGAACAGATAAAAGCTAAATAAAACTTCAGTCTTTCTGAAAGTAACAAAAAAAAAACACCAAAAAACAACCCCCCAAAAAAAAAAAAAGATAGACAGAACATAACTTGTAAATCTCACCACCAATAAGAAGTGGGTTAGTAAGTAAATAGCTTACTGACAACTCAGTATTTGGTTCAGTCATGTGGCATGCAGTTTCTGTTTGTACACTGTGTAATGCTCACCTGGAAGAACAAGTACTTTATATAAGGATATTTTCCTTCAGCTCCTAGAACAAAACATTGCTAGGATTCCAGTGGTAAGTTGCTACATACATACATATTCATGTTTTACAATGCAGTAATTTTTGTTAAAGTATACAGGAGCCAGGTGTTACGTTGGCAACTTCAATACACATAGCTTTGACATCTCATCCATCACAGACAGATTAAACTCCTAACTTTCAAAAAGCATTTAAATCATAAAGTTGTCCCAGTTTATTGAAAAATTGCATCCTTTTACAAACTTCTAGTTCATACAAAAGTCTAGACTGGCTAGAGTTAATTTTTTTTACAGCACCCCCATGTTTTGTATTTTTTACAAAACCAGTGTTGATAACATACCACTGTTTTGGCTACTGTGCAGTGCTGGCGCAGTGACCAGATTTTGCTTTTTCTTCCCGCTCTGCCCACTCTCCATCAGCAAGTAAGCTGACGTGACTGAGTAAGCTGGGAGGGGACACAGCCAAGACAGGTGACATCAACTGACAAGAGATATTCTGTATGTTGTGCTCAGCAATAAATGCTCAGAGAAAGAAGAAGGAAGGGGAGACCTCTGCGGTTACAGCATTCATCTTTCCAAGCAAGCATTATACGTGCAGAGGCTCTGCTTTCCAGAAGTGGCTGAACATTTGCCTGCTGATGGGGAGTAGTGAATGAATTCTTCCTTTTGCTTTGCTTCACTTCACCTAAACTCCTATCTTGATCCATGAGTTTTCCTGCTTTTGCTTTTCCTATTCTCTTCCTCCCATCCAGAGCAAGCAGCTGTGTGGGCGCTTAGCTGCTGACTGGAGTCAACCCACATCATCTAATTTATGAAAATCTAACAAATACTGCTTGGGATACAGAGAATGGTGCTATGCCAAAGGACCTCTGAGGCAATTTAATCTATTATAATGAAAGCCATTCTAGTAACTATTTACTGTTACCTAGCACTATTACTCTGCTTTCAGTAGCACCAAACATCAATGTGATCCTGCAAGATCACAAGTAGTAGCTTCCTATTAAGACACTTGTTTGTCAAGTTTCTAACACTCACATTCTTTTCTGAATTGTGACAATGTAACTCTTGGAAGGTTAATAACTCTTCATGGAACAATAGTTTTACTGTACTTTAAGAGCACAAACTATAAGAAAATTAAATATAAGCCATGAATAAACCCAAACCTACACATTTAGTAAAGACTATTTCAGAAACTTGAAAACCCTGATGATAACACAGTTACAGAGGATTAGAAATCATGATAAATAAAAAAAAATTAAACTGGCTTCAACTTAGAGGAAGCCACGGTCTTCTACTGGGTAAAAGAACAAAAGCATGATTTCAGAAGCATCAACTCTCTCTTCCCTGGTTAAAAGAACAAACTAGCCCTTGAAATAATCCCCCAAGTTTATTTTTCCATTGTTAAATACCCTCATTGCCATCCTCCCATCCTGAATACCTCACTTCAGAACATCCTTATTTGAAGGCACAAAATTTAAAAAAGGCAAACTGTTTTCTGAAAAATATTCTAAAGAATTAAGATCACTACTACAACTTTCAGCCCTTTCAAGCAAATAAATACCCTCCTCCTCTAGAGCATGGGAAACAAGACACTAGAAAGAACAACATTTGTAATAAGCCTTCATAGGATGTCAGGATGTACCATCCAATCTCATTACTATTGCTAATCTAGCTACCTTTGTAGATACTGAAATCAGGAAAAGCAATTGTATCCAACAAAATACCCAGACTAATGAATATGCACAGGTCCTGTTTCAAGTGCTTCTGCATTTGCGGCACCTAGAGCCTATGTTATTAGTTACAAATAATAGGTCTTTTTGAGCAGATTGTAATGGGAACTTTTGTCCCAACAGAATTCTTCTAGAAGAACACTACTGAGTACAGTAACACTTTTCCATATATGAAATATAGCTGTTTTGCTGAAATAAGCCTTTAAAGCTCATGTTGTATTATTACACAACACTTCCTTGCTCTGACTGTATTAATATAAGTCCAACTGATCTAATTTATTACCTGATATCTGAGAGCTGGAGTTGATGAGAGAGTTCAAATTTTAAACGCTCTAGTTCTTTTCTAAGTGGCAAACTCTTTTTCAGCTTATTTACTGCACTTGCTTCATTATCATCTAGCCAGGATCTGAAACAAGAGGAGGAAAAAACCCCAGCGGTATGCTGTATTAGCTTTCTTGCAAACAGTACAACTAACCGAATTCTTACTGTTAATATTAATGTTTTATTTCAAGTCACTAGGTAAGAGGATTGTTCAAAAGTGGAAAACAGAAGCCGAAACTGCTAAATGCTTCATTCTTAAGATATCTACAAACAAAAACCTAGTGCATAATGTCTTTGGGAGGGGGATTAGAGAACCAAACTGAGCCAAGAGACACTGACAGTGTTACAACTGTCTGTAAGACCTAAAAGTGTGAAGGGCGCAGAGCAGCAGATTACAGTGATTTAGTGGGGCAGCTTCAGAGCTTACTGCCTTAGTAACAGAAGTTCCCACACATCTGTCTTTTTAAAAGAAAACAACAAAATGAAGTGATTTAAATAGACTATCAAATAAGGGAGATAGTACTAAAGAGCTAAGTTAGGTAACTCTCACAGAGCTGGGATGAACAGAGATGAAGCAGGTCAAAATTTTATAGTTTTTTTGTCAATAATCACAACCAGGCAAACATGACTCATGGAATACATCTAAAACTTTCAGTAAATAAATCATCCTATTTCTAGGAAAAGAGCTACTATTTTAAGAGATTCATGCCTTTCTTCACAGCCTAAGCTTATTTTCATACTCTTATTTTTACAAATACTTCCATTCTCATACTATATTCTAAGCAAAAACAAAAATCAAATCAAACTCAAAAGCAAACAGAGAAAGCTCAGTGCCAAATGGTTAGGTATTAATCAGACTGTAAATATGTAACTGCTCAGGGAATTTCTCGTAAATGTGTAAAAGTAGAAATAGTCTCTAGTACATTAAATTTCATAATCTGATAATGATATACTAACAACAAAGTTAATAGCTGTATAGTTTTGTGTTAGAGGAGTCCTGTAAGAGGTAAGGAACTATCTGGAGCAACTGGAACCTCTGCCTCCGTCTGAACTGCCACCAATATTCCATAAAACTGGAAAACTAGATTAACCAAAACTAGATTAACCAAACATGAATGTTGGGCAAAGAGACAAGAATACCTCAGCTTTGCTGGTACTGCAGTTATCACAGCAGCTCATTTGAACTCTCTTTAATTCAAATTAAATTGTAAAAAGCATGACACGATTATATGTTCGACAAGGTTCTGTATTGTTCAGAATGTTTACTGACTGCCTCTAAAAAACTAAGCATTAGAGTCTGGCTATATATTTATATAGCCATATATATATATATTTATAACCAATTTGGCTATAAATTATCAGTTAAATGGAAGTCTTACGTACATTAAAGTTGTTTCCACTCTCTGGGCTTGTTCCAGTTCCTCCTCAGGATCCTTGAATCCAGTAAATGAATAGTAAGTCTTATCCCATTTGACAGGTCTGTTCACTGTGCTTTCTGCTTCCTTGAGGGGCTGAGAGTTCACATTCAAACTCTGAACATGCTCTGTAGATAAACTGCAGGAGTTGAGAATATCTAATACAGTGCTCAGGAGATCCCTAGTATGTAATGTGAAACTCACTGCTCGAAACCCTATAAAACACAAGTCCCACAAAATTAGTAATATTTAATTAAAATTATTTAAAATGCATTCACATTTCTCTCATCTTACAATAACCCAAATAAGGCGTGCACAGTTGGAAATTATTATAGTTATTTCAATACTCAGTGCAAAATTCATATGCCGTTTCATCTTTAAAACTGTTACATGTTCAAAAACATAGAGCTGTTGTAACTATTTGAATCATTGGACAAACTGGAAACCTACCTACAGATGCAGCTTAACCCAAAAAATTATTCTTTTGCTTTAGCAGTGGCAGTTTTGTCCAACAGCTCTACATAATTCATGTTATTATTGATAAACACTTTTGATATAATTTATTGTAGAAATGCAGCATTACATCAGCTCTTCCCAGGCTACGAACAGGAGCTTCAGAACAAAACACCACACTTGCCCACTCGATTAAAACTAAGTCACATCACTTAACTATTAGGCCTAACTGCCCCATTAGAATGCAAGCAAGTATTAAGACTCAAAAGCAGAACACAGCTGCCAGTCTGACTGTTACTTTAAGTAGACTGGATATAACACTACTATTTTCTTGAAAAACAGTATGATTTTATTTTCTAGCACTAAGGTCCTTCACAATTTGCTGAAGTGTTTTGACTAACAGGGTACTAAGGATAAAGCTCATCTGTTAGATAAGGCATATCGGTACAACAAATACAAATACACAGAATAAAATTAATCAAAACCAGTATTCCAAACTTTGCAATATTTTCTGTAGTCTCAAAGTAAGAGACTGTGGTAAATTGAAGCTTTAGATATTTATACAACCTCTGCTTACAAAATAAGCTCCTACTGATCCTACAAGCACTCTGACATTATGTACTACACATCATATGCAATTAAAACAAGGACCCAACTGTTAAACATGACAATGGCATTAAAAGCAGAAAAATTATCATTTATATCAACCTATGTTTTTACATTCTCATACCATAACATGAGATCAACTTTGTAATTTCTCATTCTGTCAATGCCTCTTAAAGCTTAAGATGTTTAACCACTTGGGATAGTCCTGCCTGTAAGACATTTTTATGGTTTGACAGGATTTTATTCACTTGAAAAGACTGCACAAGGCTTAGTAATGGTCTGAAAGAATGAAAGAATTCAAATACAGGAAAATATATTCTACACAATATAAAAGCACCTGAAGCACTGAAGGATTCTTGAACATTAGAAGAGTTTGGTTCTCTTTCTCTTACATAAAAAGTAAGTGGAGTTGGCTTAAAGGAGTGAAATCCTGGTTTCTGTAGGTTCTCCAAGTAACCATTTAATCTCTTCAGAGAGTTTTCATTTACTTCCTGTTAAAAAAAAAAAAAAGCCAAGGAAAAAACAAATTACAGATTAAGAATTTGGCCATTTTTCATCTAAACCTTTTTAATCTTACATGCAGAATTTTTACAAACTGACAGCTGCTCTTAACAAGTAGTGTTCATTTTCTCAGCATGAGTAATTATCTTGCATGAATAAATTGTATGATGTATATATTCACATTCTTGTCCATTCCAAAACACCACTTCTAAGGCTTTCAAGCTTAAAGAAACACATTGATTCAAGTATAATGCACAGCATTTTGAAGTTATAAAGCAAGTAATACGTATTAGATATTTGTCAGGGAAGATTCAGTACTTTCTTTATAACAATTAAGCAGAAAATATGACTAACAAATAATGGATATTTAAGGGAGCTATTCTTGTTAAAAATAAAGTACATCTTTTTGTTCTCTGGTAACAACCATAATCCATTCTAATACTAATTTTGTTTCTCTGACAGCAGGAAAACTAGAAAATCTCCATCCTTGACACATGACACATTTACAAAGAAAGCATACTGAGAGATTTTTACCCTCTCTTTGGGATGCTGGCCAAAGAAATCTGGATGTACAGCAAAATAGAAAGGTCTGAGAGCACTGATGGCATCAGCTCCTGACAAACTTCTTGACTGAATGCCCCATAGCAGTATCTTCTCCAGACATAACCTAATAAAGTAATAAAATCTTTATGTATGATGCAACCAATCAAGTGACAAACTGACATAAATTATGTCAGAATGTGACAGAATCGAGCAAACATTCATAGTTGCAAGTATAATAATTTAAAACAGGTATCAGAAGTCCGAGTTCTGGACTTTTCCCCTTAGGACTCATAAAGCTGTATTTATATAGAGCAAACCCAACAGGTTTGAGGGATGGTGGATGCTAATGGCTGATTAAAGACAAGTAAATAAGTACAATAACTTTTCCCTCTACTTTCTCAAAGCAGGCTCAAGTTAAAATTCCTCAGTCAAGTAGTTCAAATGATGAAGACTGGCTTTAGTGGTATTTTTCTGTAGCTACCGCTGAAGCTGCTCTTAAAAGCCACCCCTTACTTACTTTTGAACCTTCAAATTAAAAAGCCAAACCCAGTATTTTTTAAGCAGTGCCACAAGAATAATAAGTTTTACCCAGGAATAATAATCACAATTCAATCAAAATGAGTTCTGCATTAGAGTGAGGTCTACATACTTGTGCCCATTTGAAAAAAGTCTGCTTTCCCAAACATACTCTTTTATAGAAGACATCAAACAAAAAAAGACAGCGCTCTTTTTGCCCTTTGATCTTCACCAAAATAGAAAAAAAACAAGAAATTTCAGGTGAAACAATATTATTTTCCTACCACTAAGGGCAGAAGGAAGTTAAGCTGAAGAAGTTACAGAACTTCAGAAAGTAAAAAAGACTGAATACTTCCAATGATGCATAAATTAAACAAGAGTTCTGCAATGAACATGCTTGTGTAACAGAAGATTGAAATGGAGGGAAAACCAAGTTCTGAATCAAAGCAATACAATGCTGTTTCACTCCTTGCAGTATCAAGTCGAACTGCAAGCCCCAAACAATATATGGCAGGTTGGAGGTAAAGCTGCTTCCAATTCACATAAAATTAGTAACTTCATTAATAATAGTAAATAAGATCGTTCAACAAAGAGTTATTTGTTCAGCATTCCAGACCTAATAATCATTGTTGACAAACAAACATGTGAGACAGCTTCCCTACTGCTTTCACTAATTCAAAAAACCCAAACAACTAATCCAGAAAGTCCCGAAATTTGTGCTGAGACAATAAGCAGTATTTTTCATGTTGGCAAACGGTAAATGACAACAGTTGAGCTGTCAAGCAGATGCAGTGACCCTTACTCTACCTTTTTCCTGTCAACCTTTCCAGCTTTTCAATTAAAAAACATGAAAGCAGTTAAAGCTAATGTTTCCTGCCTAAGAGGTGGGCAAATATTGGATCAGTAGGTCTTAAAAGTCAGCTTGCTGAAAACAGATGTTTTCATAGAAAACTGGGATGGAAAACCTGTAATGTGAGACGACTCATGGAATTTCAAACCATTAGGACTAAAACTGATTTTCATGCATGTGAATTAAATGCAAGATTAAAAAAAAGATAGACTGTACTACTGGCAAGAGTTTCTACCTTCTTGCTGGCTGCATCTCTAAGACTAATCATCACTATAGCCCTTGGTCCTGCTTCAAATAGCAGGAGATGATTAAGTACCACAGTAATATCAGGTTTTTATGGAGAGCAAAAGCTCTTGGTGGCAAGAACATGCCAGAGTTGCTCAGTGACACAGGAAAAGACCCGCTTCACCATTTTGCATCTGGAAACACCAAAATAAATTGTCTTGCTGAGAAAGAAATAGCAGATTATTTTTTTGTGTGTGTGTGTGAACATGAAGTGGTAAAAAGGAAAAAAATTAATCTTTCCAACAAAGGGGAAAAAAAGTAAACCAACCTGCTATTCCTCTGATAGCAGTTTTGACTAAGTTGCCATGCCCATGCAAAAAACCCCCATTTACCTAGACTCAGCTGCTATGAAGAAGTAAGGAGCTCAGTTCTCCCTTCACCTTATTTGTACACTATTTCCCACACCCACTCTCAAGCTACGCTGTGTGCCATTGCCAGTAATCAGGAAAAATGTTCCAACATACCTGGAAACTATTAATCATACTTCCAAATTTATTAATCATAAACTTCCATCTGGTATTCTACAAGGAAAATGGCCAAGTATGGTTAACTTCAGCTGCCGTGTTTTGTATCTAAACAACACTGTCATGCTAGTAGGAAGGCTCAGGATTCCAGCTAGAAGTCTATTTTGAACTTGCTTAAAAGAGAAATGCTCAAAGGCCAAAATTAGTCTGCGTGACAGAAGGAAGAATCCATTCACTGAAGGTGAAAGACAGAACTTGGAGGCATCCTTCAAGTGAAGTGACAAAATAAGTGAATTAAATGGAACTTAGAGAAAGAAAATGCAAGAAAGATGCTTATGGCTTCACTTGCAAGGAACAAGGATTCTTCCAAGAGCTTCATTTAGATCTGATGAGCAGAGAAAGTATTTGCATTAAAATAAAGGTCATAACCACTTTGAGGACAGCTGTCCCCACTTCATGAAAGATAAGAAACACAATCTCCACTAGAACACATTATGCAATCATACTCTAGGACTGATCTAATTTATTGGTTAAATAATTCTCTTCAGATTTCTTTCTACCTTTTTTTCCATATGTCTCTGAAGTTTAACTTTTTGGCTTATAGCTTTGGCACTGAAAAGCTTTGTTAGATAAAGCTCATTATTACAGATACATTCATTCATTTTTAAACGCTGAGCTTTAATAACTCAATAATGCAGTAATATATTGGGTATCATAGTCATATTTAGACTACCACTT
The DNA here is from genome assembly GCF_028554395.1 of Pezoporus wallicus. Taxonomy (NCBI): domain Eukaryota; kingdom Metazoa; phylum Chordata; class Aves; order Psittaciformes; family Psittacidae; genus Pezoporus; species Pezoporus wallicus. Next base: position 66,206 of record NW_026636425.1, on the reverse strand, counting down.
TCTCATAACTAAGCTATTTTAAACCCTTGTTTTTTGAGAGCCTTTCTAACGCCCCCCCCCCCAGGACAGGCATATGGCTTTTGGGGATTTTCAACTCTGTTGAAAGCTTCAAGCTGTAAAGATGAGAAAGCCAAATAAATAAGCCAAACTGAACAAAAGTACCAAACCGGTTTTACATACATACAAGTCACAAGTCAACACTTAAGTATATGGTAAAGGCAAATTAAGTCAGCAACATCCCATACCTTCTCCTCACGGCTCTCAAGCAGCAAAACATTGCAGCAACTCAATGGTCAAGCCAACTTTCAGCCATCCACTAACCCACTTGGGAAAAAAAAAAAAAAAAGAAAAAACCCCAGCTGTTTAGTAACGGACATTATGAGTATTCCCCCTGTTACTTACCAGTGCATTCGTCTTGAAGTATAGAAACAAACAAACAAAAAAAAAGAAGCTTTCTTTAATCACTAACACATACCAGCCTGTGGAATTCAATGTACCTTTTTACTGTGCTAAGTTCAAATTTTTCAAACAAATTATAATACTTTAAAATTTATATACCATATTTATATGATTTTATGGGGGCACAATAGAAAATCAACAGGAAATGCACTGTCATGCAACAATGCCTGGAAATCTTTATTAGAAGTTTGCTGCCTTTCATAAATATGAATTAGCAATTTTTACCAGCAAATTCTGTAAATTCAACTGTAATTGAGAGCTTTCCAATAGGAGATAAACCACTTTGTGTATCAGAGTGTTAACACATACCTAGTTATTAGGGACTATGAAGGCGGCTCCCTATTGCCATTGTTTTCTCATGTATCTTTGTGCACTTTTAATGTGTTCCCACTAACTGTGCCATTTTAAAGCACCTGGAATGAGCAGTTATCAGAGAAATACCCTCCCTCTTCCAATTCTACATGGTAGTTCCTATGACTATTTTGCAAAGCACTTGAAGTTTTGGAAGTGCATCTTACTAACACAAATATACTTAACTAATAGCACAAATTGTTTACCAAATAGCTTACTAGAGGTGAGTAGAGCAAGAAAAAGATATGCTGAGTCAAAACATCTCCAAAACACTTTGTAATTGTTGTCTTCTGATTTTCAGCTAGGTGGGAGGACAGTAATGATTTCATATTTAGTGTCCTTAACAGCAGTGCTAATCATAAACTAATACATTAAGAAGCTCTCTGGTAATAAAACAGATCTCTATAATTTTAGCTTCAGGGATTTGCACAGAGGATGGAAAAAATCCAACAATCTCACTAACCTGTGATGACACTTTGTATTATCACACAAAAAGTACCGTTGTTTCTTGTTTAAAATGCTCTGTTAAGCGCTCAGAAATTGTTACATCCCTTAGTTAACAAACAGACCCTCCTAGTTTTGAGCCGGCTTCACCTGCACCCCACCTCATACGAAGCAAGACATTGATTATGCTGTACTCATTTTGCAAAAGCCTTTGAAAACACGACCCTGGCACGCTACTACCTCATTATTCCAACCGAGATTACCTAGTTCAGGTGTTTGCGTACGCCTGACCCTTAAAGGCAACATGAAGGAAACAGTATGAAACTAATACCAAAAGATAAAAGCGTTCAGAAAACAAGCTCGGGTGAAACGGATTCACCCGCTGCTTGAAGGAAAGCAAGCTGAAACGACCCAAACTCCCCAGTTTTAACTATTTAAACAGCACTAGCTTTAAAACGCGCCGAAGGAGGGGGGTTTCCTACAGCCTCTTAACGGCACACTGGTCAGCGACGTCTGGCGCGGCAACCCCCACCCCTAGCTATATTAAAAGGCTCGAAAGGAGCAGCCTCACCCGCTCGCCGCAGTTCTCGGTCTGGGCCCTACGCCAAGCACCGCGGGCCGCACGCGGCGCCCCGGCAGGTGCCTCGGGACCCGGCTGACAACGAAGCGCGGCCGCAGCGAGGCCCCGACATCGGAGCAGCCACGCCAGGCCCTGGCCGACCACCTGCAGGGCTCGCGCCGACAGCTGCCGGCAGTGCGTGCCACCGCGCACGTACCGCTACGTACGTTCCGCAGGGGGCAGGCTCCGCCGGGGCGGCAGCGGGCGCAGCCCCTCGCCAGGTCCCCCGCACCCACCCCGCGGGAGCGGTTGGAGAGAACTGATAGAGCTCGGCCTGGTTTTAGCACAGCCCCTGCACCCCTCTCCAACCACCCCGGCTCGGCCTCGTATCGTCCTCCGGCCACCGAAGTTGGCGACGGATGAGACAGTCCCCCGAGAAAAAGAGCAGTGGGTCACATTGCCTCCCCTCACGGCGGAGCCCAAGGACCGCCAGCCCCTCTTACCGCCACGGCCGGACAGCACACACCAGCGCTCGACCCCCATTGCCTGGCGCGGCCACCCCCACCGACGCTAGGCGGTGGGAGGGGTCGGGGCGGGGCGGGAGCAGTAATTCCCGCCAGGGGGCAGCTCCTCCGCCGCTGTCCACCCCGCCCCCGGCGTTCACGTAGCCTCCGTGCGCCCCTCTCACCGCGCAGGCGCAGCTTCAGGGTCGCCGTGCTGTGCTTGTTGTTGGAATCCGTTTGGCTCCGCGGGGGGATAATGGTGTTGTGGGCAGCGGTGGGGCTGGCCGCCCGTGCGAGTAGTGCTAGGTGTGGGGGGTTGCTTCTGGTAGTTGAGTGTGTCCACAGGGACTATGGAGGCACAATAAGTCGCCGCTCTTTTTTTGTGCGGGTTCTCCGAATAGCGCAGGAGGAAAATACTAGAAGGCCTAAGAACCAGCCGTGAGCAGCCCCGAGGGGAAAAGCAAGAACGATTGCTCGGCGATTAGTAATGCTCGATGCATAAATCTGTTTATTTCTCCAAGGTAGCTGGTATCAAGAAGCAGCTAACGGAGATATGCAGCCTCAGAGTGAAAACGTTTACTATCTGGCGAGTTTTAGAACAAAGGGGGTTTTAACTCCAAGGGACTGGAGTTAACCTGCATACAGTCCATTGCACTTCCATGCAGAGAAGGTTAAAAAGCAAACTGTCAAGGCTTAGGAACTACCTGTAGTTCAGTGAGACTTTTAATTCAGGTTGATGCTTCACAAGCCGTGTGGTATTTGTGTGATTTCCATGATGTGAAGCATGGGTTTTATTTGATAGAAGCCATCAGCAAGTACAGTGGCTGCATAATTATAAAGATGGAAAAATAAATTTAATTGATTAAACAGAAAGTATGATGTTCATTTCACCTGGGATTTAACTATGTGACGAATAAAGTAAATAGAGCTCAGCAGTAGACGCCACCACCAAACAGAGCCAGAGCACCATTCCTGGCCCCCAGTTCAATGTGTTTTGAATACCCGTGTCCCCCAACAGAAGAATTTTAAGCATCACAAGTTGCTGCAAGTAGGCAACAGCCATTTCCTCTTTGCTCCTTTGTTTCTGTTCTGTACTGTGGTCTGCAGATGGGGAGTTCCTCCAGTGCCATCACACGCAATAGCACAGAGACTCTGAAGCCAACAATGTCAGCACTAATTTTTGGTACTACTCATCATACTAGTAATTTTAGAAAACGGTTTTGCAGAAGGGGTTAAGACTCAAAAATGCAGACCTGGGATGTGCAAAAATAAAAAGCCCTGTGAAGATGCATCTGAAGACTGAGGACGGACAAAAATGCAAACTACTAGTTGTTAATGTGCCTGCACTTCACCAAACTGAGGAGTATGGCACTAAGATTTTGGTCATTAAAAGTTTGATTACTACACCAGGGACATACAAGTTTACTATTCTCCTCCTGTGAGACTCTCATTGACATCCATTAGAATTCTCCCATGAATGGAGCCCAGCCCACAGGCCTCACTGTCACCTTGGCTCAGGTCTGTAGTTCAAACTGGAAGCTGGCCATGTCCACAGCTGAGAATTTCTGCCCAATTCATTCATGAGCATTTGCCAAATTATGCTATGGCGTGTGAAAAACTGCATAGTCTGACTGATCTCACACGTTCTTAACCTCTTCACGCAGCATATCATAGTCTAGATTCCTGCAGGAGTTACAAGATGTTAAACTCTCCATGTCTGCTTTGCCATTTGCCTGTCCTCCTGCATACCCAAGTGTATTAATTACAGGGATCTGAACGGAATTAAATAACTGAGTGACAATACTCACAGATAATTGTGGATACTTCAGAGAAAGAATAAAAAAAAATTTATTAACATCTTAACAACGACTGAAAAGTGACCCCCACAATTGCACTTTATAAAACACTGTGAAACTATCAAGCTGTTATTTCCAGCTTCTTACCTCTGTCCCTGATGAGGCTTAATAAACGCTCAAAACTATCAAATGCTTTGAAATAAAACTGTGGTAAGTCTTCCAAACAAAATCACTTTGTTTTAGTTACAAGAACTTGTCCATTCCTAACAGAAGTTAATCTTTCCAAGAGCATACCTTGTAATCAGTGAAAACTGAAGAAAGATTTTCACAAAGGGAACTTTCATGCATCTAACAACATACTGAAGAAGCACAGTGTTGTCTAGACCTAGCTACTGAGAGCAGTACAGGAAAGTTTTCTGCACTTTTTCTCTCTCTACGAACAGGTAAACATTTTATCTCCTACATGAAAAACTAAACATATCATATCTTCTGAATGGCAGGGTCTGCAAAATTGCACTGTCTCTTGTTGTACTTTATTTTTCAGAACGGATTTTTTCATCTTTCCAGGCTTATTTCCGTTCCATATTGGAGTTTTGTCCTATTTATCACATGGAATTGCTGTCACCAAAACAGTACTGAGAAGGTTGCTTTCTGGCATTATGATACACATCAACATGACAAGATTTGTATGGTATTTCAAATGGGCTCAGCACAAAAATGCAAAATACGGGACTTAACAGTACAGTTGTTTAAATTTCCTGCTGTTTTATCATGGTGATAGGGAGAACCACTATGTTGACAGAAACAGCAGATGCACCAGTTCTAACAAAACATCTCAGCAACATCGTGGGGAGCTTGCTTTCCTTGTTAATGTAACACAGGGCTGAGACTGCATTCTATCAGCTGAAGATGATATTTGGGAGATGGAGACAAAACACTGCACAAATTTTGGCAAGTCCAAGTTAAGCTAGAAGGTCAATGATTAACCTCTGTCTGAAAAATAAAGCAATACTTGTTTGTTTTTTTTTTTCTGGGGATGATCTAAATGAAAATTCAAGGTGGCTTATATTGAGAAAATAAAGCTGTCTCTAGAACATCCCAAACTTTGAAGCCATACAGATGACTAAGAGAATTTTGCTCTTCTGAATTTCTCAAACACAGTGTTAGCTACATCTGGTACTGCTTACAGAACTGTGGGATTTAGCTGAAGTTAGAAAGGCTGTAATTCCAAGGGAGATTAAGCTACAAAGGATTTTACAGAAAGTAATTAGCAAAAATGACTTACTTTCTCACTGCCAGTTTTAGTTTGTCAAAATCTCCCAAAATTGCGCTTGCCACTAATACTGGAGTGGCTGGAGGAACACTGGCTTAGATCCCTCCTCTGAAACCTCATCACTTCTTATCCAGTATTTCAGCTACTGGGAAACAGAAGCAGCAAAATGCTGCTGAATTTTCCCAGGTGGATAGCCTTGCAAATGGCAGGGCCATGCTGGCGAATACCATGTGGTGGAACCAAACGTCTGCTTGAACTAGTGCCAGCTGTTCTTCAAGAGAAATGTTGAGCTAAGGAGCTTTTAGTAGATAAATGCTATCCAATTGTCAGTATTGAATCTTCCATTTTTTTTTAGAAGGAAAGCAGGTGAGATCCCTACAGAAGAATGATAGCCTGTGAAAACACAAGAACATTTTTCTGTACAAGTATCACAGCAGGAAGGCAGTGATCGTGGCAGTCATCATATTCAGTCCTCTCTCTCCCAGCAGCGACTTCCAGACAGGGTGAGCAGTGGTATCAAAAAGTGTCTGGATCTGACCATGAAGCCAACTGCTGATAATATTAATCAGATTAATGGCATGAACCTCAGGACTAGAGTGGCAACCCCCCCCAAACAAAAACCCAAAACACTAACAACCCCATCCATGAAAACCCTCCACAAACATCCCAGTGCTAAGATCATAATGGCTTTCATGATTCAGAGGTGCAAACGACACTTGCAATAAATAATGCTGCTGGAACTGGGAAGAGACTCAGGCTGCCCCAAAAAAAGCAAAAGATTTTTCACAGACTGTGAGCTTACGCCACCATCTTGATCTCTCTTATGGTGGAACAGTTGTAAAAACCCCAAGAACTTCTATACCCAAGAGAGTAGAAATTTTTAGCACAAAAATCTCCAAAGAAGATGGAGAGCAGGACCAAAAGAGCTGTGTTATTGGCATGCTTGTGAAGGTTGGTACAGGAGATCTAAACTAACACTACAGAAGTGGGGAGCTCAGACAAGTATGAAATTTGACAGAGGTCCCACTGATTTGCCACAAAAGTTTTCTGATAAGAAACATTTGCTCCTTTTTACACAGGCTGTAGATTAATAGCTGAAGCGTGACTTAAGCAATTAATGCTCCCAATCTCATTCAGGATTTGCAGGTGGGGGGGGAAGAATCCCTTAAAAACAAGCTTGATTAAAGCCTCCATCTCATCATGCAGTTGTCAGAAACTAAACAAGTGGGCAAAAGCACAGCAAAAGTACTTCCCTCTAAGAGAACAATCAGAAGAGAATGCAAGTTTTCCTTTTTAGTGGAAGAATGCATATATACAAATGGGAAGCCATATACAAGTTATTATAAAGACACAACTAAATCTTCAGGTGTGAGCAACTTACGTAGACTCAGTTCTGTGAAGGAAGTATCCTAAGTCAGGCATGTCTCAAGTGATTTTGAAGTTACTTCATTCTCAAGTGCTTTTTACTGGGTTTTTGGAGTAAGGAAAATAACCTCTAAGGGACACAGAGATGGGACAGTATACTTTGAAGAAGGCAAAAAAGAAACTCATACTGCTTTTACTGAACATGAAGCGATGGGAAAAACATCTCAGTCAAGAATAGTAGATACACTCAATCAATGCACTTACATACGCTATCACCTCATGGGAGGAGTGGATTCTCTGTAAAAGGACAGAGTGTAGGTTTTGAGGCTGCAGTTTCCTCATTATCTAATGATGCCATTACAAAACATCTGTGTAAGTCAGTGTGACAATCTGTATAGTCAGGGGAAAAAAATAACTGCTTCTGTGCTACTATCTGCATTATCAGCAATGTAAGTATTTAAAAACATGACTTGGTTTCAAGCCTTGCTGAGAATCAGTAAGGCACAGACTGAACACAGGGGAAACTGCCTTTATTAATATGTGTTATTTTCAACAATGATTGATTTAACCATTAAACCCCAAAAGTCTTGACTATTTAATAATTACTGAAACAGCCAGACCTTCCCAGCCCATTTCATATTCTCCTGAAGCCACTTTAGAGCAGATGTAAGCTCCAAGCTGTAAACTTCTTCCATATTAACATTCATTGTCATATGCTTAAGAAAAAGCTTTGGATCAGACACACGAGCAGCCTGGATCAGTCTCTCCACTGCTGCCTGGTAGTCACTGCTATTCTGAACTGCCTGATGTGCGCATCTGTAAGTGAATTTTCACAAACACAAAGTTAGGTACCATACAGGCCTTGTGTCACTTGCCTGATGCTTTATACTGGCAACAAGATTACAAAAACATTAAAATAATGTCTAAGGTTCACTTCACTTAGAACAGACTATGTCCATTTCTAGACAAATTTTAGCTGATTATTCTAAATAATTAAAAAGTTAGGAAAGGTGTATTTTAAACATATTCTACAATAATGAAAAGTACTGGGATTTAATGCTAGTGCAAAGTAGGTCTACAATAGTCACAGCATGTTTCATTAAGAAATGTTTTGACTCGGCTGGAAAATTCAGTGAAGGAATGTGAACCATTTTATAAACTGGATATAGCAAGAATTCATGCACATGCTTGAATCCAAAAGGATTACTTATTTTTGGTGTGTAATCATGTTTGGAATAAGGATGTGCCCAAATCACATGCCTACATTTTTGCAAAAGCAGAACTTACCCTTTAAACAAACAAGCAGAGGTACAATAGCATACACATGAAACTGAAGTAAAAAATTTCTCAAAAAAACAAAATAAAAAGAGATGTATTCTCTGGGAACGAAGACAGGGTTCTTAAGTTTGAGATGCCCCTGCTCATATTTCTTAACAAATGTTGCTTTTCTATACAGTATCATATTTTGATGATGAGCCAGTCAACTCAGAGAAAAAGGGCTCTTGAGAAAAACAAAGTCTGGGTATAATCTAGTGACATTGGTTGGTGGTTTATGGACAAAAGGAAAAAGCAACAAAACATATTTTTACCTGAAGGTATGAAGTCTCACAGAAAGGGGAAAAACTAAAAAAAATCAAGATATCCACTATAAAGAGAATCAAGTAAAATGGCTTCACCCACTTTCCAAAAAAAAAGCCAAGAAATTTCAAGAGTTGCTATGTGAAAGGAGTAATATTTTGACAGTGTCCCTGTGCTACACTGCTTAACCACAACACAAGGATCTATATATCAAGATACCAAGCTATCTTGGTTTTGAAAATACAGTACACTCTCAGTGGGACAGACATACTCAAGGAACACAGGCCAGTATCACTCTGGAACAATTACCTTTCTGCTACACATATGTAAAAACTAATGACAATAATATAACAACACCTCCCCATACCATTTACTGTTCTACAACCAGTTTAGAAACAAGGATTAAAACCAAGTTTAAACCCGAACATTGCCTTTCCCAGACAATGGAAAATAAGCTCTATCCTTAAGTACATGATCATATGGATAAATACCATCAAAATTACATATATCTGGCAACAAACCTTTTCAGTATTATTTGAAGAGTCTGACTAGTAGCCATTGGACTTTGAATATCACTGGCATTTGAAACAAGAAATATTTCAATGGCCAACAGCATCTCCACCTCTGATAAGTAAGACGGAATCGTTAGAAGTTTGTGATACAGATGTCCCTGCAGTGGTGGTGGGTAGCAACCCAGTGATAAAGCACCTGAGAGTAAATGCAAAAATGCATGGAATTACGATTACCAATACTGAACACAGATCTGTTTTCTTCAGTATGTGGCTAAGAATGTGGACACCCCCACCCCCAACCTCATAATGCATTTTACTGTTTCACCTGTGAAACGGCCTGATTGAGAAGACAGCAAGTAGTATTCACTTATAATAGTCACTGTGATAAAATGTTATTTTTATCAATTATCAGTGATGATTAAAAACCTCTGTCAGAAATCTGGAGACTCCAAGTGCATAATAACGCAAGTACAATTTAGGACAGGTCAGACAGAAGCTGTATTAACTATGATCACAGTGAGAAAACATTTGAAGAGCATCTCCCCCTTTACTCCCGTCTTCTGCCAAGTGACTCCAGAGACCTAACCGATATAACACTTCAGGAAAAAAAACAAACCCCAGCCAACTGCCATCCCCAAAACCCCCAAAGAAAAGGAAAAAAAAATAATTTCAATGTTAACAAAGCTAAGTATCCCAGGAGGGCTGGACTCCTTGAGCAGCCTGCTAACCACCAGAATTCCAAGGCAGAATGAAACAGTAAATACTGTGACAATACGGAGAGATGGCTCATGGTGGACCCTATCAGGGTGGCACACCCAGTATAATCTTAGCACAGAAATGGGGAGTTGAAAACAGACTTTTAGTGGAAAGGGATTTTCTTTTAGTTAGGATAAATTTCTTTGCCAGACCTCTCAGATCATAAATTATTTTACCACCACAGCTCTAAAGAGAAGTATAAAGCAATCTGATTTGCCTAGATGACAAAGATGATGCACTTTCTAACCATTTCAAGGGTCACTTTTTTCTTTTTAAATTCTGAAATGAAATGTAAAAATTTAATTTTATCAGAATTACATTTATTTCATGCCAGGCGGTATGCACTGATTTGTATTTTCAACAGTTATTATTTCCCAATAAACATTTTAAATACCTGATCGTAACACAGAAAGTACCTTTTTCTTATGAAGTATACTCTTGCCCATTTCCCCCCAACATACTGAGCAAAGGATACTGTTTAAGAAGCAACTTACTTTTGTAATAGGTCCTAGCTTTAGACCACAAAGAACTTCTTCCCAAAGCTGTAATTAATTGTCTAAGTAAAAAAAAATCAATAGCTATGTTTTTTGAAAGCATGAAGTCTACTGCAGAAGATGAGACCCCAAGGTTCTTGCTCTCAAAACAGGCACTTATAAGCTTGTTAAAAAGGCAGCTGTATTGAGAAGCATCTACAGTATCTGAAATGAAAGGGAGATTATGAATTATGTCAAATGCAAATCTAATTGAAGAAACATTTCTCATCAGTACCTACATGAAGACTCTTGCTTCTATCTGTAAAATGGAACAAGGCTGAGGTAACCTATGGTAATGGTTTACTCATCAAAAGTCTTTAAAGTCCATTCACATTGTGGAAGAGAAGTGCTAAGGTCCAAGTAATAATTTGCTGCCAAAACCAACAGGATCAGATATAAATATATTCACTTGCCAAGCCTATAAATACAATCTTCACCTGATCTTCTCAGACTTAAAATCTGCACCAACAGAAACAGCTTTGGTGCTTCAAGTTCTGTTTCTCTTACTCTGAATTGTTCACTTCCCCTCATCTGTCCCCTTCTTGGCAGGACTGAGGAGCCTTGCATCCACCTGATGCCTCAAACGCCTATATCCTTTTAGGATACTCTGAGCAGATGGCCTTCCAACTAAGCTCTCCTAATATACCTAAAAGCACACACTAGCAATAGCACTGAGACCTGCTCACAGGAATCAGCTCAGGTTTCCTTAGTGGAGCCTCAAGTAACTACACATCTCACCTTGAAGTGCACATCAAAAACTTAGATAAATTGAGCCCAGAACAGTACTCAGTCCTTAACATGGTATGTAAAAGCAGTTTAGGCTAGCTAGCTAAGTTATATAAAAAAACAATGCCTGAATGATATCCCTGTTTTATCTTATTGTATAGACTGTGTATGATCCTTAAAAATTTAGTGGGTCTTTCCTTTTACCTTGTGTAACTAAGCCAATTGGAAAAAGTGTTCAGGTGTATAAACTGTGTATGTGCGTGTGCAGCAAGAGGTGCAAAATACTATACATATTTAACTGACACTACATGCTTTGGGAGGAGGGGGAAAGGGGGGGGGTCTGCCTCTAAAACTATCTAAAACTTTCTTCTCCAACAAATTTTAGCCTGAAAACAAACAAAAAGAACAGTACAGAATCATCTGTTGAATTTTTAGCTCTTAACACAGTACCTTTTTCTTTACTTACCAGAATGATTTTGAAAACCTGGTAAGTTCTGCAGAACTTCCAATGCCTGCCTGTATAAACTCTTCCTCAAGTATTTGTGCACTAGTGTACATAACAGATTATGTCGACTGAGGATGTCCATTTTATCACAGGGCCACAACGGTGTATTTGTGACCCACTCCGATTCTGTGGCAAACAATGGTGCAGTGTTAATTCCATGAACTGAAACTGTTGGATGGTGAGACTTTTGGCCATTGAGAATATACTGTAAACTGCAGCAGAAAACAAGTTGCAGAATTTCACAGAAAACGCAGTTCTAGTTATGAATAATGTGTTCCTTATCACTGGTACTTCTCAGACGGATTCTCTGAACCTTTACATTATATATAACCCCTTTTATTAAATACCACAAAATTAAAATGGACTGCCAGTGGCATATATGTGTATATAAGTATCTATATAAAACTGAACAGCAAATTTAGATCATCAATATTACTCTACAGAACACCTTTTACTAGTTTGTATTTCCTATTCTTGTTTATATTTCGTGTTTCATCCCTTTTCAGCAAATCAGAATTCCAAGAAGCCTTTAATTATGCATCATTTAATTGCAGAAATATTGGACTACTGTAAAGCTATTTTACTAAACAGGATACTGTGAGGTGTAAAGGAACACTGCACTGACTCAATCCTAAACATTTTTTGACACTGAATGTCACCTGGCTCAAAGGCAATCTACTTGGGGCAGGGCCACTTTCCAAGCTGCAGCCCTCCCTTACTACAGTAGGCTTTTGAGTAGAATGGTGTTGATGGCAGACTACTGTGACAACTTCTCTGAAAGAGATTTAGTGTTAGTTATAATTTTTTTTATACATATTAAGAAGAAAACTAAGCAGTTAAATGGATCACATTTTATTTTTGCTGTCCCAGTATTATTAACTTTATTTAAAAAAAAACCCCACAGAGCAGCTTATAATTTTCATCTGAAATTTGTCCTAGGAGAGTGATCAAATTTAAATCAAAATTTAGTTTAAGATAAACTTACCTCTCAATACCCATGTTGCTCCATTCAAACTTCCTGTTTTAAGATAAATTTCTGCAGCTTTATTAACAATTTGGCATCTTGAAGCTAACTTCTCTGCACCTATGAGTCCTTTCAAGACTGTAAAATGTATCTGTAGCTCATGCAACTTATCCAAAACCTTCCTTCCCTAGCATAAGAGGGAGATGGGAAAGGGGGAAGGTCAGAGGAAGCAATATCAGTGGACGCAGAGTATATTTACATGAAACACAGCAGATTTAATTTGGTGATACAGATTTACAAGCATCAGTATCCAAACGAAAGTCAAAACCTGAACCTGAACAATTAAGCTTCTAGGTTGCAAGACAAAGTTCTGATGGGCTCCACAGAAGGTTAATGCTCAGAAAGACACAATGAAATGCTTTGGTCCAGCTGGACAATTAAGAAGTATTAAGATGGTGGGGAGGCAGGTAGCACATCCAACCATTCAACTAAAGAAATACAGTTTAACATATAGAAAGACTCATGACTATCTAGATGAAAATCTAGAAATGACTCATTCTTTTTCTTCCAGTCAGGTTCCTATAGTCCAGTATACCTTTATCCACTGGAGTACTTTGTGATAAGAATACATTACACTTATCCCAATCCTTCCAGTGAAAATTCTGTCTGCTTCATTATGTTGTGGATTTTTTGCTACTAAAAAGAGAAACAACACCACATTAAAAAAATGGTACATGCAAATGCAATTTTAAAGAGACTGCACACTTGAGAAACACTGTAATTATTAATTTTAATATTACTTAATTTGCCATTAAAAGTAGTAACTTCCTAAGTCTCAACACGGAAAGTAGGGTAAATAATTACAATTCAGACACTATTTCACAGTAATTAATCCATGAGATGCTTGGACATGTAATGGCATAATTTAGTAATATCATTATTTGTACAGTAAGCTTTGCATTTTCTGGGACCATGAAGAAATGCTGGCAATTACAGAACTGACTAATTACAAGTTTTTCCAACCATATTACACAACCACTTTGGAAGCACTGTTGGCATTCTAGAGCAGTGGTCTCCAAAGTAGGGCATGAGCTCAACAATCCATCTGGGTGTGGGAAGAAAATATATTTTTGTACCATTAAAAAACAAAAATATTTTTAAAAGTACTGTTTATTTCATATTATCTCTTATTTTTAATTTCTATTTTTGTGTCTATTTTATAATGTACTTAATACACAGTGTCACAACTGAAAGCTCTGATAGCCGTTCTATAATATCGAAGTCTGTGGTCAGAAAGGTCATGTTACATATCTGAAATAAATATTCATCTTGTTTTAGTAGTTAATACAGATTGAAAAAGATCCGAGACATTAATTATAAAATGCTTTAATATCCCAATGACACTTTGCTGAGCCTCGGTTTTCTGGAAACTCCTTAGGAAGAAGGATACAGTTATGTAAATGAAGGGGCATAGGGTGGAAAGGGGTGAGAAAACGTGCAAGAACTCTAAGAAAACTAGAAGGTGTTGTGTTCCCAGCCCTCACATAAATTCTTGGTTCTTTAGAGAATGAAATAATTCTGAAAATCCGTATCTAAAAAAAAAATTTAAAAAAGAAAAAAGTACAAATAATATACCTGATGTAACCCTGTTCAGTGTGTTTTGAAATACACTAATACAGCCTTATTTACAGCTGTGAAGTTTATTTATGCTATTAAGAATGTGATGCTTCACATGACAATACTTAAATGCGTTTGCCTTTGTCCTCAGCAAACAACATGACTGAAAGACCACCAATTTTGGTCCTATTAAAAGACCACCAATACTGGTTTCTCTTCTTGATTTCACAAAGCTCAAATGCTCTTCATTCAGAACTTCCTTTAAATGTAAGCACTGTGGATTTTACTTCTACTAGAAAATGGCTTCTATTGAGCATTCTGGCTGGTTGTATTTGCTCCTCAAGAAATTCTTAATATTGTAACATATAAAATTAACTAATAATCAGTTTATGAATTTGTTTCTTTATCACTTTAAACACTCTACAAAGAATAGGGAAGAACAAAACGCGTTTCTTGCATCTTAATTTTACCTGCATCAGCAAAGTCACAAAAAGGAACTTCTAGTCGGTCTGTCTCAGAGTCTTTGGTTAGTATTTCAGCAATACATAACGACAATTTCTGAAGATCATCAGAATGTTCACAGCCAGTTCTTGCATTGACAAACAAAGCTCCCAGCTTGACCCAGTCTTTTTTTTCCTTGCAATGCTGCAGAGGCGGCAAGGGGTAAATATAAGTCAACCTGCTTCCAGAACACTGAACAGAGAACATACTGAAATATGAGAGATGCACCTGGGATAGACTTAAAGCAGAAAAAAGATGCTGATGAAATGCTACTGCCAAGAACCTCCATGTTCAATATGGCACAGTTACGTTTCCTATCTAGCATGGACTGCTAATCACGTTTGTCACTCCAGAAATTAAAACTCTTTTTCCATTTATGTCACAACCACAACTGGGGAAGCTCATAACTTATTCATCCATTTACAAACTGTCATTCATCCAGTATTTTACTGGGTTTTGTTTTTTTTCACAATGCATGCCAAGTTGATGGTTATTTTCGTTATGAATTAGTCTTTTGCTTGTCAGATCACTTCATGATTGTGGTGTTAAAGGAGTAAAAAAATAAATCAGTCCTCGTTCTTCCCTTCTTAAATTTTCATCTCAGGATCTGTGTAGTAAGTGTGGTAATGTGTAAACTTGTAATATGTAAAATATTATAATTGTGCAGTGTAAGTCATCTGCCCTTGAAAATGAAAGATGTAAGCCTCCAAGAATTTTTAATGACACTTATTCTTTAAAATACCTGCTTAGTATTTCCAATTACAGCCTTTTACAATTGTGCCTTTTTAAACTAGATATGAATTCTGTCTAGTAAATAATATATTCAGTATTTGTTTGGTGAGGAATGATGTACTACTTCCAATTACAAACACAACAAACAAAAGGCATAGGAAACAATTGTTTAAAGTTACAAAATCTTTGAATTACATACAAAACCAAGATAAAAACTGCAAGTATGTAAACCAGAATACTGGCATCACAAAAAAAGCCAGTTTTTCCCCTGCATGTTAATCTTTCCCAAACATGGCTTTGCATAAAAATATTTTATTAAAATCTCAAGATACTTAATAATAAAGCCCACTCATTTAAAATTATGTAGAAATTGCTATTTTTGTAGGTTTTAAAGAAGACACTGTTTAAGCATTTCAACAAACTTGAAGAATGCACGCACTGTACCTGAATTTCAGCCACTGCCAAGCTGAAGTCAAAAACCCAGTTCTTTTCAAAATGTCTTTCCTGAAATCTTCTGTAAGAAAAAAATATTAATACTTAACACATCCTATTGAACAAAACTATGCACTAGCAGGAGGCTATCAGCAAATTATCATATATGAACTAAAAACTGATGTGAATTTTGATCTATTTACTACACACTATGCAAACTAGATACTGAAAACAGACATCTGCAATCATGCAAAGGAAGCCAGTCTCAGTAGAAAGGTTAACTGAGAAGGTATCATTAAGACTTTCACTCCACTAAGTAAATGCAGAATTGGATTGTACGTATTTCTGACATACAGGTAAAAAAAATTAATTACATAAAAGAAAATGCTATACATCTTCAAATACCTGGGAGCATGATACTTTGTTCTGCTGCCACCACTGAATGAATACATCTACCTGGTGCAACGCTATCATGTAGAGATACATAACCTACATATGAATGAGCTAACACATGTAGCTGAAGCAGCACAGCTGCTCAGTCTTCACAGATACAGACTGTTTCTCAGTCTGTGATGAAAACACGCACATACTTGAGGCAACCTGGAAAGGGGGTCATTCCTCTGTGAATGAGATTTTTGATCCAAAAAGTGATAAAAATTACCTCCAACATGTGTGGTAAGTTGCATGGTGAGATCCATGTCTGAAACTATGGCAAAAGTATGAAAAGCACCAAATAACTTCTACAATGCTTTCAAATGAAACAGTGATGGCTTGTTTTCACACAACAGATGCTGCGTATTTGGTTTCCTCTAAGAATCAGAGGTTGCTTTATGAATGTCAAATTTAGTTTTTCAGCTTGTGTGTGAATGTATGATGCAGATAATGAGAAAAAGACAAATCTTGTGCAGGTGATGGGGAGATACCAACATCAACAGTTTTGGAAGAGATTTGGGCTGTGAACAGATTATACAGTGATTAGCAGTATGGAAAAAACTAATCAAAACTGTGGTCAGAATCTAAGTTTTGACTTAATAATCCTTGATCTTTGAAGCACAGTAAACTGACAGCACTTTAAAATACAATTGCACATGATATGACAGTATTTTCACCTGAAACACTCATTTGCATTTTCTAATTGCCTTTTAAAGGCATACATGAATTTATAAAAATAGAACCTAAAGAAGGAACTAGACAGATATAAAGTAGTTCCTTAAAGACATACCTGGATTTTATGTTCAAAACAGTATTTAGTTCCTGACTGGAAACTTTCAATTGGTGAAGGAACTTAATAATACAGTCAAAATGTGCAGTCTCAAGGAACATACCAGCACCAATGAGCTGTAATAGCAAAGAGGGGGAAGAAAAGTAGGCATACAAAGAACTGTGACACATATTTCAAGAGGCAAGTGGCAAATAATGGTGGAAAAAACATGTGATTGAATCTCAGTCAAAAAATAAGGTAGAAGCACGCACCACAAATTCAGCTAGTCATAATGTAACTAAAAAAAAAAAAAAAGTACTGAAATAATATTGAAGTGACATGGTTGAATTTTAAAACAAGCAAAGTTATTTCAGAAATTCCAAACTCATACCTTACAAAAGGTACTGATTAACATAGGCACAGCGTCTCTCATATTCAAAGAAGCCACGTGCTCAAAAACTTTCAGAAGAACATCTACAGCCGGCTAATTCAGACAGAAGAGCACAATCAGTTTTACAACTCTGTTCAATTAGAAAGCTTAGAGTTTTTATAATATATATTTTTTTAATTGCTCTTTTTACCCTCCCCAAGATTCGAGTATCAGAGTAAAATCAAACTTATTACTACAAGTGGCACAGTACTCAAAAAACTAAGAAACGATGGATCAGGGGTTTAAAAAAAATGTAATTTTTTTATATTACATATACAATATAAATATTTTTACAGATTTGTGTAAGGTCACCTACCGGTGTACTGATTTGTACAGTTACATTCAATATCTGAAATACTTCATGCAACAAACATTTCTTGAGTAGAGAAACCAGAAGATCATTCAGCACTTCAGAAGCAAAATACACACCAGGAGTAACTTCTCTGTAATATTTCACAAATATTTGCACTGAAAAAGCAATTAAATTAATTTCATTTTGAGGTAAACTGACACTAACTATTCAAACAAGTTATTTCCTTAAATTTTAAATTCACTGTAACAACCCTTTATTATATAGGATATTATGGGATAGGGAGAAAAATGGGTGAAAAGAATCCAGTTTGAATACAATGTTAACCTTGCTAGACCCAGACTGAGTATTCTGAAACATTTCATGTCACTGAGTTGAACACCACAAGCCCTTTAAGTTTCAAGAAAGTTCAGATATTTGGTGCAGCACCAGAAAAATGCACAAGACCAGGTTAGATTTGGTAAGTGCATCAAGGTAGTAAGGCCTTTCCAGACATGAAGTTTTAGAAAGTGAAGTGCAGCGTTATCACAGTGGATGGTCTTACAATCTGTTCCAGTCCTAGCCTTGGTAGAGACGTACTGTGTAGCCTGCTGGTACCCAGTGTTATTTGCATTTACAATGCTCAGTATTTCAGCATGGGAACATACTACACAGGGTGTGACTGGATCCCATGTTCCCATTGTGCTATGCTCTAATAAGCTTTCATAAACTTAAGACTGCTTAGGACAGGTACAAAAGGAATGACAGACCAGACTGAAATTCAGTCCTTTGTGACTGAACTCAAAAGCTCAGATGGATTTGGATCAACTACAGTCTCTAAAATGTGTTAATCATAGTTGTTTGCATGTAAGGTAATGTGAAAGGACTAAACTAAAGCTGTTTGGGTGCACTTCATTTCAAGAGCTCAATTCCAAAGTTTTTGGACTTGTAATGTTTTGCCAAGGCACCTTAACAAAACTTTGTTCTGTTAAACCTCCCCTCTTCCCCAGCTGCTCATTTCTGCTCTCAAGTCTAATTCATTCAGGCTAAATTAATTTTCTGTGGATGTAAGACTTACAATGACCTCACAAGATAACTGTGTATCTAAATACCTAGCTTCAATGAGCAACTGGAACAAGAGAACATGTGGATTGAATATATTCCTTCAAAATCAGCATTTCTTACTCTCTGTTGAGAGCCTATTTAATTCGCTTTAAATAATCTAAGTATTAAAGATACATCAAAAGCTACTACATCGTACCTGCACGTTTTAGAAGGCCCGATTCTTTGATAGTAATGTATGTTCTAAGTATTGTCATGCAAACCTAGAAAAAGGGGGAAAAAATCCACCGTAAAATGTTACTTCAGTTTATGCCAAACAAAGAACTACTCACAACCATGAGACCTATATGGAAACAAACTTCACATTGCTTCTGTTTAACCCACACATGCTGACAAATGGTGTAAGAAAGTAATTGAGTCTGTAGGCAAAGGCACTGTTAAAAGGACGTAAGGTAGATGAAATGTTTGAAAAAGGAGCTGCTGAGACAAATGCTTGTGTGTCTGTGTTTGTATATACTCACAGCAAACAAAAAAATGAATTAGAAAACAGTTACTTTGGAATTAGCATAGATGTGACATACTGTTAACAGTGAGAGAAAGGGAAGCAAAAAGGTGAAAATGGGATAAACAAAAATTACATTAATGTACCAACTAAGAAATCAAAGAATCATCTAGAAGTGAAGCTGGTAACACTGACAGTCACAAAGAATTACTCATAAGGACATAAAAGAAAAAACTCAGAACTATGTTTCTTACATAGCAAATGAATTATCATCAAAGCAGAAGATACTGGCTTGTGGCCAAGACATCTTTCCTTTTTTAAGCTCATTAACCTATTCAGATCATCAAGTCAAAGAACAGGAAGACCACATACATAAGTATGTTGAATATAAATAAAGCTTACTGTTTTCATTTTGAAACATCATGTTGTTGAACTATCATTTAAGATATACCTTTCGGAAAATCATCATTAATGCAGATGAAGTGTCACTTCGCAGTGAATTAACTCATTTAATCCAAACCTACGATCCCAGGTGGCTGAGGGCATTTCCAAAATAAGCTTTAGCACATGCTTACAGTATGTAAATTAGTTTGCTTTCTTTTGCAATGTGTTTTCCTCCTTCTTTGGACTGACTCCCAAAAAAAAATCTAAGATTGCATCTGGAGCTCTGACTGTTCCAAGTATTAGTGAAATTGCTTGGAAAATACAGTTGTAGTAATATTTAATCATGGGACATGTTACATTACATTTATAAAAGAAAGTAAATGTGTTATTCATTTACAGCTTCTCTAGGCTTCCGTTGATTTAGTTGTTTCAATTTTAAAAGGTGTAACGAACCTACAGATCATGTAAAAATGCGAGAATCTCTAATAGATTTCAAATTAAAGTACATAAAAGAGACAATTCCTATTTTCAAAAGGTGGTATAGATGACATTATTCTGTCACTTGTAAGTTGATTCCAGAACTTATTTACATGACAATTTAATAAAAAGCAATAAAGGGCTGTTTATCTTTTACAAGCAGCTGACTACCCAGTAAAACAGTTCTACTGCAGTAACACAAAGGTGCTTAAATCAGAAAAACAAGCACAAGAATTTATGAAGTCCTTCAGCATTCCCCAGTTTGCACTCTTAATGTTTAATAAGGGGTAAAAACCCCATGCTGCAGCCTTTTGCTTAATGAGATCAAAACCAGGATCCTTTTTACAAGAGATTCTGTTTAAGAATCCTGTGGCATCTTTGAGACACACACTCCATGTTAAATGTGGCTGAAACTAACCAACAGGTTAAAAAACTATTTAAAGGCAGTTAGAGACAGTAATAACAGAATAGTGCAACTTTTAGGTCTCATTTCTTTAGGAAGCCCAATTAAAAAAATCAAAACAAAACCAAATCACACAAACAAAAAAAATCCCTCAAAACAAAGCCCCCCCCCCCCCCAGTACCCAAACAAAAAAAACCCCAAACCACAATAGAAGCATACACCCAAGACCCTGAAGTTGCAAGATGACATTAATGAAGACACATATCTTCTTATTTTATATCCTGTTTCCAGTTAGAGGTTCAAGAAGTCACAAAAAGTAAACATTTCTTTTGCGGCTATGAGTCCCAAAAGGTTAATGAGCAAGGTACACAAAGCTAAAATAAAATCCAAGAAATACAGTTCGCATGAAGATTTGTTTTCAAACCACTTATGCAACTGCACAATTATCTATGCTACAGTCTGAAGTATCATTCAAGCCAAATTGCATTTCCTATCTTTTCAATTTATGCCCACTGCCTCTTATGCTTTGACTGGGCCCCACTGACAAGAGCCTGGTTTCATCTTATTTACCTCCCTCGCCCCTATCTGATACTGATACACATCATTAAGATCCTCCCCTTTAAATAATTTGTGGAGTACTTAAAACACAGCCTTATTAGTTTGGTTTACTTTGCCTAATATAAAAGAGATTTCACTGTTTGAAATTAAAGATATCTTAAAAAAAGCCCCAAAAACATGGTAACTTGTATAACTTGCTGAGCTCAAGAGTGTGATGACTTTCAAAACATACATTTTTATGAATGAAATCACTGCTGTGTTGCATGATCAGCCACAACTGTGAAGAGTGAAACTCTAGTAAGTTATGCCTTAAAACATCAAACAGTTGCTTAATGAAAAGGAAGGAGTATCCATTATGGGGAAAGGTACTTCTCTCTGAAAATTCCTGTAACAGTCATCAGTGAAAACGCTATACTAAGGAAGTGGGTTGCATAACAGTTCCTAAAGAGATTTGTTTCCCCTGCAGTTGATGAAGATGTTGTTGCTGCTTTACCTGTCTTCCATTTATGTACTTTGGTGCCACCATGAGGTGCTTGGCCTACTACAGTTTTTAAATGGACAATTCTAAAAACAAACAAAATAAACCCACCCTGAAGTAGACTTTGAGACTACCAGGAAAGTCAGGCTGGGTTTGGTGGGCAGAAAAGTAAGTGTGCTGGAGTGCTGCACCACAAGAATAAAATGGAAGAGATTTTTAATAGTTTTAGGCATATACTTCCTTAATGTGCCTGTATATAATGAATCATCATAATTCATACAAACTAGCTGAAAATTAATTATATTCTCTATAGCCTTCACAACTGAGTAAAAGGGAAAATGTCCCATACAGAATTACTGTTAAATGAGCTTAGTATTTTTAATCCATCATACAAATTTTCAAAGGGGTTACAAAGCACTAGAAAAACATCCCTTTTTTGAGATTTAAAAAGCAAAAAAAAAAAAACCACTCAGAAAAATAATACCAAATTTGTATTTTAATATATTATGATGTATTTTAAAATTTGACACAGTATATTTAAGATCTCAAGGACATGGGTAAGCTCCTTTTTAAAATTATTTATGTCTAACAGGTTCATGACAACTTATTTTTTTTTATGTTTTGATTGTGTTTTTACTTACTGACACCAATGATAAAACTGTACTTGTATCAATAAGATGGTAGATGAGAAATAAATCTTGAAAGACCTGATCAAGACAAGCTTAGGCATCTAGTTTTGTTTAGTTGTTTTATTACTTCTGAGTGATTTACAGAAACACCTAAGTCTTGGTTTCATACAGCCAAAATCTTACATGACAGCACAATTAGCTTGTCTTACACAGTTCTAAGTATTAGAGAGTCGTATTTTCTTTGTTAAATGGTTTGAAAACATACCTACTTTGACCACCTCTGGAAAAATATTTTTGCTTGTAAATATAATGAGAATTATTGCGACATTTAAGGAGATTACAGCATCTTTAAACAAACATGCTGCTGTTTATTTACTTGCAGAAAGTAACATACTGGTTTTTGACTTTAACAATACATACAAAGTCTGAGTTTGCTTACAGGTTTCCAATGCAGAAATGTCTCATAATCTCCCCATTCTACAACTCTGTATTTGTACAGCCTGATACTTACTCTTTCACTGTTTTCTTAAAAAGACTACAAGTTCAAAATTCTACCTTAAAAAAAAAAAACAAACCCCAAAAAAACAACCACCAAACAAAAACTCCACAAGACCAAAAACCAAAACTTCACAAGACTTGAGAGGAAGAATTTCTGATTTTTTGATACATCAATCTCTGAAATTTGTTCCCTCTCCGCTTATAAATGAATAAAAGAGATTCTGTTTTACATTTTAAAAGTGTCCATGCTTACAATCTGTCTTTTCTTCTATGAAGCTCTTTACCTTTTCATCTCCGTGTTCAGGAACATGCCAAAACCAACATTTTGCTCTTTCACAGCCCCGCAAAGTCATGAAATAAAATCTGCAATATTTACGGGGCAATTCAATCATCTCGAGGATCTGCTGGACTGAATGAGAAGCCTAAAATAAAACAAGCAGAATAAAACCCACAAACAATATTTTTTTTTGAAAGCAAACACACAGATTTTCTTGAGAATTTCAAAATAGCTACAAATTACAAACAAAAGCAAAAAATGTGTGATCTACAACTAAACCTTTGAGGCAACCCTCATCTCTTATACTGTATTTGCAGCATTTCAAAGCAGACCAAGATCCGCCCTTTGTCACATGTTAGTTAGTGTCTAATACAACAAAAATCTGTCTTGAAGACCACAGAGAGAATGTAAGAACTGCCAAATGAGACAGAGTAGAGAGGATGAAGAAACATGACAAACTCCTACATGGCTCTGGATAAGAGTCTGAGGATTCTGGGGCATCAACTTCCTTCATCATTTTTCAGTGCCCAGCATAATGGATAATGCAGTTTGTCTGAAACATGATAAACCTTGTCTGCTTTTCAGTTCTACAAAAAACAAGCCAAAAAAGCATTATCTGATTCTGCTTAAGTTGGAAGTATAAATCTACAAAGCTCAATTGTGAATAGCTGTCCCCTCATCATTGATTTTGCTCTCAGAAACTGTACTTACTCAGTGTTAATGTCTTTAGAGGAGTAGAAACGTAAACTTACATAGATTCGTGATTTCTGACTAGACACATGGAGAGTTGTCTGAATATCCGTAACAAAATTAGTGCCAGAGGATCAGAGATCATTAAGGATTTAACAACTCACAATTGCATTTTTTTCCACCTTCCATGTCTCAAAATCTCCAGAATTTTGCAATGGCAGTAAAAGACTTTTTCCTGAAAATCTGTAATCTAAAAATTATGATGAGGGCAATAAATGGATCATGTAATAAAATAAATCATACTGAAAGCACTCTCATTTATCTGTATTTCCCTTATATTTATAGTTTGTTCAAATCACAGCAATGATTAAAGAAAATCTGATTAATACAAGCTAAAGCCAGTCATTTGTTACAGTTTTCTTAATTATCCTAAAATCGAGACTTTACACAAACTTCAAGAGTAAACACATCTAAATTAAAAACTTTGCATCTTTATCCAGGGTTTTAATCTAATTTACAGAGAGAAGGAAATAAACTGAATTAAAATATCCAAAAGTTTTAATTTGAAAAGGAGAAAAAAACACAACCAAACCCACTTTATCAGTCATCTTTGCATTCCCACATCACTAGCCATAAACTACTTTTCCAAAACTGAAATAAAATCTTTCATACTCTATGTTTTAAACAGCACAGTATCAAGCTTAAGACCAATATAAGTTACTGGCTTCTTAACTGTAAAACTTGTTTTTAGAACTATTATTGATAACAGATCTCTTTCTCTGAAAAATAAACACTGTTAACGGAAGATAAAAGTTCGTATTTTCAACTCCACATCTAAAGAGAAACAAGAGCTTCTGAATGCCTTGCTTTCTAGGGTTTCCATCTGGTCCCTTCAAAGAAGAGGCTATTCAAAAGGCAGGGTGTGCTTAGCCCTTTCTGACAAACTACAGTTACTAAAAAGCATCCAATGATAGTGCATGTTGTACTACAGACTTGCACTAGGTACATGGTTCTCAATCTGCATGTCTTTCTAAAGAGGGAGGCTTTCACAGTATAGGAAGGAGAAATATAATGTAAAACAATTAAATATCTGAATGTCATGTTCTCTCACAGCTTTGTAACTCTGTGCAGTGATGGTGGGCAACTTGGTAAATTCAGGATTGGATGAATTTAGAGACAGGCAAAAGACCCAGGATAGAGTCAGTCACTAGCTGCAGAACAAAGCTACTGGGAACTTGATCTTAGAGGTCTTTCTTTCAGATTCTTGCCATCTTCACGGCAGAGAGTTTACGACCAGGTCTTTTCAAGTTTGTACTCTCCCTGCCAACTGTACGTCAGATTTGTAGGGAAGCAGGCACTGAAGTGAACTAGACCAATCCTGCCTGCATAGTTCTAAGGGGAAAAAGGTTGTTTTACCCTCTCCTAGCACAGAAACTCTTGCTTTGGCAACAGTTTAAAATGATTTTAAGAAGGAAGGTTTAGAAGAACTCTTCATAAGGTGTATACACTTTTAAGGCCAAAGACATGAGCAACTTCAAACTACTACAGTCTAGAGACATATTTCACAGTTGCTTTTTACAGCATCTATGTTTCTTGCATTTCTTGAAAATATTGTTAGACATAGTGATAAAGTCGTTTTACAAGGTCATACTGGAAGTGTAATTTGAAACTAAGCAAGAGCCTCTGCCAGTGGGCTCATTTCTGGAAATCCATGTTTACAAACATTCGTGTTAACCAGTAATTCTAAAAACATTAATTCCCAAAACAGCTGTTGCAAAGAAACAGAATTTAGTACCTATACATAAGCAATCAATTCCTGTTTTTCTCTATCTTGTACACCAAATGAAACTATGCTTTTATGTAAGGCTTAACATTAAGAGTTATTCTGTGCAGAGAAAAAGAGAAGGAAACTTTGACTACAGTTCCATTACATTATTATTTCTCTGGTGGCAGGCACACTTTTAAGAAGTACCTGTCCCAGGTGTGAAATATTCCAGGTTGAAATTAAGTACTGCTTATTAAATCTAGGATCATTTCCTTGATCCAGACTAGTGAATGTCTTGCAAACATTTGAACTGGCATAAACAGCAAAGTTCTGACCTTTGGCAAGCTGGGCAAATCCCTTAACCAAGTTTTGCCTACAGATAGCAACCAATCAAGAAAATCTGCAGTCATGTTCCCTGTACCATTCAAATGTCAGAGAACCATGAATACCGACAAGAGAATGACTGCTATTTGACCCTACCAAATAGGATCCTGCTAAAAATCCCAATCCAACCCAAAAAACCTGACTAACCTCTCATGTGAGAGCTTGCATTTCTGCTTCTATGTATGGAAACTAAAATAAACTCCAGCCAGTACCTTCAGGAATTGAAGAAATTCCTTAAGATTTTATAGGTAAATAAAACACACATAAAAAAAAAATTCTGGAAGGTTCACCAAAGCAGCATAAGATACCATTTGTCTGGGCTTCCATCTCTGTAGTTTCACTGAGGACATTTATTTTCTGGGCAGGCACTGGCAATCCTGATAGCAATCCACAGTTCACAAGGTCTCTGTATTTACAGTCACTGCTGAGTATTGAAAAACAAAAATCTGTTTAGCCAAATCAAGCAGGTACTTCTCCCATGTACTAGAAAACTAAAAAAAAGGAGGAATAAGCACATAAAAATTGAGAATTCCTTCAACAATTGACACAACACTTCAAAACTTGATGTAAATTTAAACAGTAGCAGTATCAACAACTTTCCTTTCACTAGTCTCATTGCCGGGTCCAATCTAATTACAATCTTGGCTGAGATTATTATGTCTTTAAGTGGAACTGTATGAAATTCAATACATAAGAAGAAAAGATACCCGTGAACAACTTCTAATTTTTTTTTCACTGTGCTGACAGCAAGACTAAGATGATTTCTGTCACCTCTGAAGAAGCATCTACTTTTCAGCAGCCTGTTATGTAATACCTGTCAAAGTAATCCACAAAGCTTTTGAAATTACATTTGAAGAGTCGTCTGTTTTCTTTCCTAATAACTGGCTCTACTTGGCAGAAGACTTAGGTGATTTCAAAGGCAATTCTGTTCTGCCTTCAACTATTCCCACATATGTACATTTCAGATAATTAAACAACTAAAATGTGAAGTTTTCTGAAACAAGCTGAAAATACTGCTAGCTAAATGCTTAGTGATCTCTTTCTTATTTGTAAATAAAGCTACAGAAAAAAATAATCCTCTTTCATGAGATCCTCCTCCCCTTTCTCCTTTAATTAAGAATCTAGGTTCAGTACAAAGGACATTTCAGCCTACTTATGGTTTGGAGACAGAAACTGCCTTGCTATCCCGTTAGGGCTACCTATTTAATACTTCCCAAAGCCAGGATAGGCAAAATCTTTCCTAAATTGCAGGCTGGTTTTAATAGAGTTTCAAATACAAATGCGACAGCAGAGAAGAATAAATTCTACCTAATAAACCAAAATTATTTATTTTTCGTTTAGTTATTATACCGTACAAGTCTCCAGAGGAAGAAAAACAGAAAACTAGATCTGCAGATCTAGTTAATCACAGTTTTCAAGTCACCATGACATTTTTTTCTGCTTTCTTGTGATGCCAGCCTCAGATCTGACACAACAGGATTTTCATAGCAGCTTACCTTCAGGACAACAATCTCAGCTCTCTTTTTAATCTAGACAAGAAACTGCACACAATTTTGTGAGGAACTGTAAACTATACAGCTTTACAATCAACTTCCCTTTTTTAAGTAACAGTGTCATTAGAAGTGGAGTTTGCTGAATAAGAACAGTAACTATATTTTCTTCTAAATGAAACTTTGCAATGGTAACATTTTCTGAATCAAACTAGAGAAAACAGTTTGACTCCAAATGAAAGAATAAATAAATGCCTCTTCTCTAGCTGCACTGCATTTCAACTAAGGAAGTAATGCAGTATTACTTGCACATACTTTATCCAGCATAGTCCTACAGTATAAAGAACTATTTATGCTACTGTGGTAAATTTAAATGGGTATTTTACCAGAAGGAGGAGCCTGGAGCTCTCTAGTGGATTAATGAAAAGATGCAATATTCTCTATTTAACCAAATTCTGGTACACTTCAAGTCTGTCACTGAAATGTAACTGGTGCTGGAAAAAAACAATACCCTCTTCTATACCAGCTGAGGTTTCTCGATTATTGTGAAAATGACTCTGAAATACCTGTTATTTCTCTTCTCATTACTTAAGAATTATATCACTTAAGTATACTTTTTCTACAAAGTCCTATTCTGCTTCATTTTTAGGCTGATGTTGAATGAAGTTTCTTAGCATGACACTTCCAAGTTGTACGTACAACAAACACTGTAAGCACAGCCTGAAGCTAGCAGAACAGCAGAGCACGTGCTTGACTCCACATGCCACGTTTTTAAGTGCCTTCTTCTACTGCTGTCAGCCTGAATTTGAATGAGATCTTTCAATTCTTTCACTAGTTTAGGGAGAGTCCCAAGAGGCAGAAAAAAAAAGCTGAATGTTTCAACTGATTTTTTTTTTTTTAAAGTTCTGAGTTCTGGTAAGTACTGTTGTGGGTGGAGATGCATCTTATGCTACACACATTGAGATGACAAAGCTAGACACTGGCATAAAGTGGATATATTTCATCACTAGCCGGAGGACAAAATAACCTCTATTGTCCTGTCAGGCTACAGCTATACTTGTCTTGTACTTTGCACAGTGAAATTGTATTGTTTCACATACGTATTTTCTTCATCATAGTCACAATAATACAGAAAACCTGAATTAAAATGCTGATGGTGTTTCAGGAAAAACATCACTTTTCATTTGTACAGTAACTAGGGAGTATCACAGGTTACATGAAGAACACAGTATATATACCTTTTTCCAGCTTCACCCTTTTTTTCTTCTTTGACATCAGGCACTCCATCTGCAAACCTGAACTATGAATAAAATGCACTTTCAGATACAGCAAATCACTAGGAAGCCTCTTACACTTTACACTACAGATTTCAACCTGTTAGAGATCATTGGAAAGTATGATAAGAATCTTGACTGTAAAAACTAATCTGGATGGCAGTTACTCTTACACCATCTTTTAAATGGTGTAAAACTGCCATTATATGGTGTAAATGGTGCGAAAACACTGCCCTTATACCTTGTAATCTTTAAAACAGTGATTTTTAGTTGGAAAAAAGGTGACACAATTGTCTTCTCTTTGTTCCTACCAGTAGTCCCAGCAATTTTAGGCCCACTGCCCAATTTTAACTGCGCCTGACAGATGTAGAAACCCGCAAAAAACATTCCACCAAGTTTAGTGAAAATGTAAAGCTGTATTGAGGACAAATCTAAGGCTTTTTCTCAGCTGTGTACCACAGCATATAGGAAAAAAACCCCAAGTATATGGACAAAAAAGACAGAATCTAACATATTTGGGTGTGAGAATCTGAAAGGACTGATACAGAACAAAGTCATGGAACCCTGGCTTTGTTTTGTCTGTTACTCATGAAGTAACTTGAACTTCACAAAATTTATGATAACCAAATAATCAGAGATGGACATGCTCTCAATGGATTTCCGAAATTCAGTTTATGAGTTCCCCACGTATTTTTAGGGTTTTCTCTATAGTTAAGTGGTTAAGTTTTCGTCCTTCTCAAAGTATTGTGAGCTGGAAAGAAACATCACCTGCCCCATGAATCACCCCAAACAGTAGAACAGTTGCAACAAGTGTTCTGCCACTGCACTCCCTCCTCACATCTGGAAAGCTGGTTTTCTGTCCACATACAGGAATAGATTTAGGGCTGTATTAATATTTCGTGGCTTAAATTTGGTAAAGTTTGGGGTTTGGGTAATATTAGTTGTACTTCTTTACCTTTGCCCAACACAGCACAGAAAAGAAAGGATTATGACATTTGATTTTACAAAGCCACAACTCTATGAAGCAGCCCCAGCGACTGACCTGGGGGTCCTGCAATAAGTGCTATACTTACTCCAGTAACTGCAGTTAGTTACTCCACTTAGTTACTCCAGTAACCTATTCTATTTGAGAGACCCTTTTACTCTCCCTAAGAGGTCAGGGAACAAAATTAACTTTGTGAATGAGATGTCAGCAGCCCCAGTTCCATTTGTTGAAGGAAATGTTTCTATTCTGCTTTTAAATAACAATTTTGCCAGGGAAACCGATTCCCTACTGTTTGATTACCTTATCCATTTTTTACCAGTTTCTAGCCATGTGGCTTTTACAGTTTAACTTATCCAGTTAAAAACATTATTCACTCTTGAAGTAGTGGAAAGAAGTAAATGCTATCAGCAGCTATGTCTGAGTAGCAGCAAGCTGTAAATTCCAATCCATTATAAAAGTAGTAAATAGCATAAAACTTCAAGTCTTAAAAGACCTATACTTACCATCCACAGGAAGGAAGACAGAGAGAGTAGAAAGGTCAGATAAAGTCACTGAGCATGAAAATGGTTTAATGTTCCCTCTGAACTACCAAGTAGTCAATATGATAATGTAATAGCCTTTCTGCCCAAGTAATGAACCACAGAATGATCCTCCTCGGATGTATGATGGCTGTGCAGCTCCCCAGCTTTCCAATAACATGCCATCCTTCTGAGACAGTGTGGTGAGAAGCATTTAACACCAACTTTTAAAACTAGTTATGTTATGTAAAGATGTCACATATGCACAGTAGTACTCTTAGGTATTCTCTGGAACAGTAATTTTCATACAACTGGTAATACAGAGTTGCTGCAATAACTGATATAACTATCTTGTTGTTTCAAATTTGAAAATGGGTTATTAGTGACGATTAGTGACCGAAGTTCTGTCAAGCAAAACTTACATTGTCAATAGCACAGTAACCTGTGAAACACTACATTCTTTTTTTACAGGAAATTAAAAATTCTGTTAATAAACCAGCATCAGTAATTAAAATTATCCAACTACATGGACCATCATTTCCTAAACTAGTTAGCAACAGAAAACATGATTTCTCAGTACCTTTTCATCCACGTCAAAACTCTTCAGAAGTTCATCTAATTCTCTTGATTGCCCATCTTCAAGAAAGCTTTCAGTAACACCTGTAACAGTCCCAAGAGGACTGCTTCCTCTGGATGAGTTGTGGGTTTTAGCGTCTTTAGCTGAAAATGTATAAACACATTTTGTATTTCCCAAGCTACAAGACAACAAAGCTTCTACTTCCTAAATATGAAAAAGCCTTAATACTAATGAGATTTAAGAAATCCTAGGACTTCCTGAATGCGAGATTTATTTGTAAAATTATTTCACCCTTAAAGCACAAACACTTTCAAATACATATGAAATTGAATCTGTACTTAAAATTCTATCCAAGCTGTAGAACAGGTTTATTTATATAATATTTATTTCAGTATTTTAGAAATAAATTCAGTTAAGCTTTGTTATTAAAACACAGCCAAAGATACATATGGTAATTTCCTAAGGAAATAAAGAGTTAGCCTTTGCTGCAGAAGTGTGTAAGTTTATTGTAATGACATGATGAAGCCCTGTGTCCAGCAGGTCGAGGGAGAGGATTCTCCCCCTCTGCTCTCATGAGACCCCAGCTGGAGTACTGTGTGTAGTTCTGGGGCACCCAACACAAGAGGGATGTGGAGCTGTTGGAGTAAACCTAGAGGAGGCCACAAAAATGATCAGAAGGCTGGAGCACCTCTGCTATGGAGACAGGCCGAGAGAGATGGGCTTGTTCAGCCTGGAGATGAGAAGGCTCATATATCTCATATATTTATCAGTCTTCCAATACCTAAAGGGGGCCTACAAGAAATCTGGAGAGGGACTTTTTACAGGGACATGTAGTGGCAGGACAAGGGGGAATGGCTTTAAACTGAAAGAGGAGAGATTTACATTAGATATTAGAAAGAAATTCTCTACTGTGATGGTGGAGAGGCACTGGCATGGGTTGCCCAGAGAGGCTGTGGATGCCCCAACCCTAGCAGTGTTCAAGGCCAGGTTGGACAGGGCTTGGAGCAGTCTGGCCTAGTGGAAGGTGCCCTGCCTGTGGCAGGGAGCTGGAACCGGATGATCCTGAAGGTCCCTCCCAATCCAACCCATTCTGTGATTCTGTAGACTAAATTCAGAAACTCAAAATTCCTGTAATATAGTAAACACAATGAGAATTCAGTGTCATGAAATTTCAGCACCTTTTGCAGACTCCACAGGAAACGAACAGAAAGTAACTACAACTTTCTGAAGCAACTGTGTATGTGCAATGGAAGAGCTCTGCATAGAGAAAAAATTCACTATTTCATTGTATCACATGAATAAATTTCAACTGCACCACACTGTCCAGATACAGGAAGAATCAGATTATTATTGGAAGGGCTTTCATCTTAATAAGTCACTGGTCTCTGTATAACCAGCAATACAAGGCACATCTGCTTGAAGACAACGTAAGATTTCCACTTGACAGATGAAGAGTATTGATGTCATCCATAATACCTTAACTGTAGTAATCGCTGCTCTTCTTAGACTGTGAATCCCCTGAGACAAGAAGCCATGGCCTCACTACATAACACAAGACGTGAAAGCAGTAATACCTATACATTCCTATGTATTTATATATTTCTAAATAAATACATAAATTGTGGGTAACTACCAAAACCAAGCACTTTATTTTGTTCTGTGCAGGTCTGTTAAAAAAGTCATATATCAAAGATAAGCTACTACGTGCACTGTTAATCTAACAGTATGATGTGATCCTTAATTTCTCACATCTGTGAAGAAGGACATACTTAAATCTTTTTCTTTATTTTAAGCACCACACAAAGACCCAAAGGCTTTTAACCTTGAACTTCATTAGAACATGAAGCAAAACAACAGTCCAAGAAAATGCAGAAGTTACTAAATAGTACAGGACTCGTTGCCAGGTCTGTTTTCAATCACCTCAGTACTGCAGATACCATGGTCCCTCTGGCTCTTTACATGGCCAGAGGCATAACTGTGTACTTCCTCCCTACTCATCCTCAGGGAACTTGAGTCTGTTTCTTGGTGTCTGAACAATTACATCCTCATTACCTTTGATTTTGCTTCTTATCACTGAAGCCTGAAACTTTCGCTCCCCCAAATAGTTACTATTCACTCCTTTTTCTCCAGGAGGCTGCATCTCCCCAAACCATTCACTCATTCTACATGAAAAGTATTTCTTTCTACATGAATACATTAATATAAAAACTAGCACAAGACATACTGTCGCAGAGACTTTTCAAGGTTGCAACAAAAACAATACATAATGACCAAGTGTTACACTAACAGCAAGCTGACAAACTGACACCAGAAAGGGGAACACCAAGAACTGTCAAAACCAGCATCAGCACACTGTGCCTTCTCCAGTGTGTTAGTTTTATTCTCCTGTTCCTTCAACCTATCTAAGGGAAACTTCCACATCAGACATACTTTGCATAGTAGGCCTGTATGCAAGCTGTAGAAAACAAAACAAATCACACTCAGATGCTGCCTACTTGGACTGTTGTGCTTAAAATAGGAAGAAAAAAAAAAATTAAGCAACTCAAGTATCCTTCTCTAAAAAAGAAGCATCCTTAAAAAACTGGACACCGTTAGAAGAATGGGCATAGCATCTGCAAAAAAAAAAAAGTACAACCTGGAAAAAGAAACCTATTTTAAAATTCTGTCTGCTAATTAAGAGAAGAACAAAGTGAGATTGTGAGTCAGCCTCCAAAGCAGTATCACAGTACTCAGTGTCTTACTATAAAAAAAAACAAAACCCAGTACTATCAACTCACAAGTACTAAAGACAAGTGCATGTTCCCTGTAAGACTCAGGTTTGCACCATTTCAAGACACCCACTTTATATGCGTTAAGAAACAAAACGCTGTTACGATAAAAAGGTATTACAGAAATGACAAATTCTTATTTTATGTGGAAACCAGAAAGTCCTGGTTTTGTTACTGAACACCTTTGTGGTTACCATCTCCTCTTGACTATGCATTCAGAAATCTCCAAAGACTCTTACCTTTTAGCACCCAATCACAGGAAATTTCAGTATCATCTGACATTCCAGATTCCTGTATGGTAATGTGTCTGTTTCGGAAAAAAAAAGTGTACTTAAGATTTCTATCTTGCACAAAGGCAATATTAATCTAACAAGTTACATAAAATTAAAGTTCTCAGTAATACTTTTAGCTGTGGACAGAATCCTTACATTCAGCACACTGTCATAAGACAGTTCTTCACACTCTTTTGGCTTTCTTATAGCCATCCTTACAAATACACACCTAAATGAGTTAACTACCACCAAGACATTTCAAATCTCAAAAGCTGTCAGTAAAAGCTCATTACTGTATTTCACCTTTGTCTAAAATACCAAGAAGTGATATCTCTGCAGAGCAAATTACAGAAATACTGT
This sequence comes from Pezoporus wallicus, assembly GCF_028554395.1. Classification (NCBI taxonomy): domain Eukaryota; kingdom Metazoa; phylum Chordata; class Aves; order Psittaciformes; family Psittacidae; genus Pezoporus; species Pezoporus wallicus. Next base: position 32,329 of record NW_026636425.1, on the reverse strand, counting down.
ACTAATGAGCCAATTCATCAGTTTCTACAAAATGTGATTTATGTTAATATTATATTCATGACAATTTGCATAACACTGAATCTCAAATAGAATAACAAACACATTTGGTCATAGAAATATACTTCATCTATTTTAAACATAAGTTGGAAAAAAGGTAAGTATTTCTCCTCAGAAAAGCTCTAACGATAAAAATACATAGTAAAATATTACATATCGAATATATCAAACATCATCATCACTACAGATCTTGGAAGCCTACCCCTAGTAAATGACAACAAATGTAATGACAGCAAGCTGCCTAGTAAAATGGAACAATGAAAATTTGCAACAACCTAGTGGAAATAAAGAAGTTCCCCAGTATGTGTAACTTGGAATTATGCAAACATTCAGGCACAAATATTATGAGATACATTATGAAGCAAAGTTGAGTAAGTTACAGCAAGTTTGTAGAGACAAGAAGGTTATTTATTATAGGCAAGCTCTCTGTAGGCTTACTTCCCCTCTCCCCCACATTGTATGGGAAATGCAAAGTTTGAGTGATTTTGCCTGAAACAAGTTACTTTCTTTTTGTAAAACTGCAGTGCAGACAGTTCCAGAAAGCTGTCATCTTCATAAACACTGCTTAAAACTGAAAATATTAAACAGCATCAAGAAACTGAAATCTTCATATTCAGGTCAAAAGCTACTTCCAAATCTTTACCAGATTCTCCTAATTGTGTAGTGTGAAACAGAAGTTATTTGCATTTTGGAGCTCAATCACTGTTGTGACCAGTATGTTCTCCTTTTGAAGGACATGTGCTCTCATTATCTGAAATTTGGAAGCCAAAAATTATTATCCTTACATTTTCGTAACTAAAAATACTCCTCCATCTTTTAAGGTCACAAACAGTCGAAGATGAAAAGCTTCATTAGCTAAACATGTCTTGGTGTTTAAATTCAAAACTCAAACAAAATGGATCCACACTAATAGTTACGCATCTGCAGTGGCTAATAATTGCCACCAAACACTTGTCAGTGACTGAATCAAGCAGGTACAATCTTCACACAGTTTCAGTGCTTTGGTTTATCAATGAAACTTGAACAAAAAATAATACTTCATTATAGGAACTGTAATTTTGACAAGCTGCTAGATCTCAGATTTTTGTAGTGGGAAGAACACTACAAATTAAGGCACCAGTCATTTCCCTTGCAGTTACAACTTAAATGCTATTAAACTCATCAGCAACACTCAACACATCCTAAAAACCTTTTTAAGAACCCAGCTATACTGTCAGAATAACTTGCTAGCAGAACTACAGTTCCTACTGCTCTGTACCAGTGCCAGATCAAAGTATTAGTACACGAGATGTACTGAAGTCCATCCTCATGCATTTATGCACTAAAACAGTTTTAACAAAGATCCAGGTTCTTTCTATCATCATCTGCCTGTTCTCATTAATCTGAAGGGAAACCATAACAAAAGCTATGTATTGATAAAGAAAATATTCAGCAACAGCCACCATGTGCAGCCAGTAAGCGTTTGTATTGCTCTTCTACCTAAGATCACCAAATTACATTCATCTAGAGTGTAATGGCTAACATTAACCAAATGTTAAACAAAACATGCATATAAACTAATATTTATATAAGTTAGATATGGTTTACCATAGTGAAGTTCTGACTCGCTGTTCTACATGGACAGATTGAAGTATCATTACAAGCTAATATGCAGCTAATGTTGCAACAAAGCAAAACTGAGTATGCATAAAATAAGAAGCCAAACAAGCAAACATACGCAATAGCCTAGAATACCTCTAAAGAAAAAAAATTAAAAAGGATATTAACAGAAACAGTATTTTATTTTAAAATATGTAGTATGATGTCAGTGTAACTCTGCCAGCATAATCACTTTGGCAAAGACAGCTGAAGTCCCAGCTGTGTCTGGCGAACACTAATAAAAAAAAACATAGCAGTATGAACTGGTCATTATCTGGTATTATTAAGGGATACAAGTACCTGATAAACAGTAGTAAGGTTTACTGCCTTATTTTAATATTGTCATACTCAGTTCATTAGTATGTTTCTGACTGTTACCAACTTTGATCAGTCACTATCTAATGATCTTTGCATTAAATTACGGAATTTAAAAAGCAAAACCAGACAATTTTGCCTGCTTCTTTAGCAAATTAAGGGAAAATTCTAAGAAATAAGAGGCCTGCATTTTTACTTTCCTTGGCTGGTGGCAAGCAAATTCAGCAGATCCAGGAAGAAAGCTGAAATTTGACTTCAAACAAGTTCAGTTTTCATCTCTCTAAAGGCTGTGATAATGTTACTCTCAGTGTCATTATTACTTAAGGAAATATTTATCCTCCTTACAAAGGAGGATCTTACTTACAAGATCCAATAAAATTTTCAGTTAGCATCTATACAAATACCAAACTTTACTACCATAACCAAGATGAGAGTGGAAAGGGCTTGAAAGTTCTGATCTTCCATTCTGTGCAATGCCTAGACAGCCAGTTGGAAACCATCTCAGAACAGCCATTACTACCCTGGGGTAATATACAGCAAACACTCATTCTGTTATGTAGTGTATATAGGATACAATATATACACTGTACACAAAATTAATAGTAATTCTAATAAATTTATTATGCTAGAGCCTAGCTGCTTCTTGAGGAGTTTGATGCTCCTACTGAAGATTTGCCCTGTTCTTCAGAGGCTTGTTTTTGCATAAGCTTGATTCTGCAAAAATATTTAATACATTAACAACTGAAAGTTTTATATTCTCACGTTTAAAAAACTGTCCAGTACCTCAGAGAAGATTTTCTTCTTTTTCTTCTTTTTGCACATGGGTTTAATGAAGGTGAAAGGATAAGGAGAGCAAAGAGGAAAATAAATTAATGCAGTGGCATAATGTTGAAAATAATTAAAACATTTTATTTAAAATAAGGATAAAGCCACCCAGAAAGTGCACAGGAAGAAAATTAAAACATCCCTCCCAATAAAAAAAAAAATAATCTTCAGAGGAAAATCTTACATTATTTGTATCTAAGCTCTGTTTTCCTTTGTATGATGAAAAATGTGATCTTAAACTCATCTTAAAACTCATTTATCAAACACAGGTATCACAGTTTAGAGAGAATACTAGTCTAGACAGTTGATGAGTTCCTCTGTCCCATGAAGGACTACTACCTCTTCTACAAAAGCTTTTCTACTTTAAACTTATCTTCCCCCTTCAGTGACTTTTATGATCATCTCAACCCTCCAAAAACCTTATTACCTAGTCATTAACATCAGGATCATAAACATCTATAACATGTAAACCACATTACAGATTTAAAAAATACTCACATATCTGGGGGTAGAAGAAAAGCAGAGAAGAAGAATGGCAGAATGGAATACTACTGTAGAGACAACCATTTACTTGTACAGATCCAGCAAAAGAATATGCTACACCTAGAAAGCATGCTAATATTCTACCACCTCACAACTAAAAAAATTCTCTCAAAGGGATAGCTGCTATCGCAAATCAAGTCAGGTATTTAAAAACATTGAGTTATTAGTCAAGAATATTACTCTTCCTAAGTTTTGTTTGTACTTCCATATTTCACTTCACTTGGTCTAAACCAGTTCTTTAGGACTATATTTTCCTTCAATGCAGATATAATACTAGTTCTTATGAAAAACAAATTATTTGCATTCAGAACATTGTCATACCTCAATCAAATTTTGACATTTAAATTCAACCAACAAATTGAAAAAATTCTGTAAGGAAGCCTGACCACTACAACCAAAGTACACTGATATGAGAACAAAGCACTTAGGATTATTGTAGTAAAGAAAAATGATATGCATACCTAAAATTATCACCTACTGAATCTTTCTTTTCTGAGGTAACAGGACACTCAGGCTTAAGATCCTGCTTTTCATCTTTAATGGAGATGCTATCATAGGACTCCTTCACAGAACAATTTTCACAGTCTGCAAGTTCAAGCTTCTCTTCATTATTGTATCCAAAAAGGTCAGGGTCATCCTGAATCACATCAATGACAAGAATATCTTCCTTGTAAGCGTCAAGAATATCTGGAATATTTTGACTTTGGTGTTCTGAAAGAGTTCCACTTGATTTGTTACCATCATTTATTTCTAATGCAGCAGGGTGGTCAACTGCATTCCACGAATGATCAGGAAAACTAGATTTTAGTACACATTCAGTACCATGGAAATCAGGCACAGGTGACTTTGGCTGTCCATCAGGAAAAGGATGTGGATATAAAGAAGAATGTTCAGAGAGAGTAGACAAGGTTGAAAGGTTTTTAGGGCCATCATGCTGGAAGTCCTTACTGCTGATCTCATCTGCTTTTTCTTTTGTTGAAGCTGTAGATGTAGCATCACTTGAAGTAGCAAGAGGCCGCTGCTCAGAATTTACCAAGAAAGTCTCTTCACCCATCTTCTGCCTTCTTGAAACACTACTGCTGTCAAAAAGCTCTAGTGGACTAAAGGTTTTTTTTTCAAATGAACAGACAGATTCCAATTTCCTGGATTCAGGCTTGTTTCTGCATAAAGGAATTTTGAATTTTGTCAGTTTTTCAGTGTTTAATACTTTCATTAGCTTTAAATCAGAAAATATCTCTTTCACTACTGATGTCCTACAGCTCAAGTTCTTTCTGTGTGTGTCACGTGTAGATGTACCTTTCCGGACTGTCACAGACAAGTTTCTTTTTGTCACAGTTCCTTTTTTTTTATTTTTTTGCTTTGTTGTAAAATTCAAGGTTGCTTTAACTTCTTGCACATCTTCATGGCTAAAAGTCACAGCACTTCTATCTGTATGAATGGGGGATTCCACATTTTCACTGCTCATTCTCAAAGTCTCATCAATATTCATGGGAGACGATCCTGGTGTTTCAAGTGAAGTCAGACATTCAGTATTTGAATCTATTATTTTGCATGTAGATTCTTTGTTAATTTCTTCCAATGACATAGGGAAATCCAACTGTCTCAAATTCCCAATCACAGCATTGCTTCCTACAGTTTCAACACTGCTTTGATCAGAGGATTCCTTGAAGGCGGTCCTTACAAGTCTTTCTCCTTCTGAGCTAGACCCAAGATTTTTATGAACCCATTCAGAAGTCCTGGCACAAGATTCAAAAGGCCAAACATTTTTACCAGTCATAGGTACTGTTCTTTGACAGGTAATCTGATGCAATTTCTTATTAACTTTGTTCAATTTTTTAACTGTCTTGCTTTTGTGACTGTTAGAAACACCATGGACCTCATCAGCTAGCACTTTCAGGCTACCTGAGGCAGCAGAATGATGTGCCACGCTGTTTGAATTTTCTTCTTTTGCTGTTACTGAGAGCTCTGATCTCTTCTTAAAGCCATCTTCAAACACAAGTGATTTGGTACTGTTCTTTCTCCAGACTGATATATTTTGTGCTTCATGAGTATTTCTCCCTACATGAAGATTTGATGCATGATCACATGAAGGTGACAGAGTAATTTCTTCGTGATTTAGTCCCAAGACTTCAAAGGAACCTGACCTGGCAAGTGCTGCTTCTGCTTGTAACTCATACTCACTGCCATTAGCCGTGTCTCTGAATATATTCTGCATTGCTGATTTCTCAGCAATTTTCTTCTTTTTCCTAGGCTTTCTACCAATATTCAACCTTTTTCCCCTTAAAGACTTTTTGGTTTTGCTCTGACAGCATGAAAAACACTCTTCTCTGTTTTCAGTTTTTTCTTTATTGAACAATAAACCACCTTTTATGAGTGATCCTTTGTTTTGCATTCTACTAGTGCTGCAATTCATATCACTCTGTTCTACAGTACCATCAGGAAAAACACGCTTTCCTTTATCCTGGGCTATATGGGTGAATCCATTCAATTTGTAACTGCTGGTAGTTCCATTAGCTGAAGACTTCACAAATGTATTGATGTAACTACAGGCCTCTAATCTCACAAATGGATTCTTTTCTGTTGCACAGAACAAGCCATTGCAATGGTTTAGGGCTTTTCTGAAATGTTCAGCATCACATTTTGCAGATACACTTCTCACTCCTTCACGTGTAGTCACACTAAAACTTTGCAAGCATTTGACTTGATCAGTTCTGGGTTTCCTTTTTTTACACTGCACACCGGACTGTTTTGTTACAGAATGGCATAGAAAGTTCTTGCTTTGGGTCCCACCTAAAGCAGCAACTGCAGGAGATTTACAGTAGTGAGGTTCCTTTTCCTTAGAGTCTTCTGATGGGTTTTGATTTGTCTTAAGCTTCTTCACAGCCTGTGTACCAGAATCTTGCTCAATTGCTTTCCATTCTTCCTTCACTGATTAAAAAATAAAGAAGTGTCATTAAAGAGTATGGTTAGGGGAAAAAAAAAAACTTTTTTTTTTTATACAGAACAGAAAACGTTCAAGGCTACTAAAGAACACAACACCATATAAAGCTAAAACACTTCTGTAAAGTTTTACTAATTTATTTTAAATTAGCACTATTAGCAGACTTACAGTAACAAATTATATTTTGTCTTCAGAAACAAATGTAAACAGGACCTTAAGGTGTCATAAAGACATTGGAAGTAGTATATTTAAGACATAGGTGGAAACCAAATTAGAGCAAGTCTGGCAAGAAAATGCAGATGCTGTTCGCACACTTGGCTGTACAATCTTTTGTTTACATAGTAGATTATCTGTATTAGGAAAGCTTGTTCCTAAGAATATAGTAATTTATTTTAGATATATAGTCCAACCAAATGTATCAGTCTGTTCCAAGAAGATTCAGGAAAACTGTGGGACTTGCATTTTTATGAAGTACTACTTTCTATTTAAAAATAAAGATGATGTAAAAAAACTGTACAATCCAAAAGTTTCACCTGGAGAATGGACTCAAGAATGTACCAGCAGAATGTTGAGGGTTTTAGATCTTACTTTTCAAAGTAAGAAAGATACAATTGTAATATGTCTCTTTTTCTTTTTTAGCATATGGTTTATAGATAAAATATTAATAATAACCTATAGCAAATATTTATCTTTTGAATGCACCTGCTTTGAAAGTAAAAAGAATCTTTCAGACAGCTATCCTGAAAAAAAATGAGACTTTTAAAAATTCTTTAAAAATTGCTCCATATTGATACAACACTCTTAAAACACCGAAACACAATCTTTTTTTCCTCCATCTTTCAGGGTTTTGCAGAGAATAGCTAATAAAACCCCAAAAGTTCTGAAAACAAAACCTATAAAGGCAAGACCAAACCAAGACAGCATGATGCATATTCAAAACCAATCAGATAATATACAGGTGAATGAAGAATTGACTATTTTCTCTTTTGGCTTTGCTGAAACTACTGCTTCCTTTCCTGCTGGTGCCTGACCTTCTATGTGTAAATGAACTGACCACTTCTGAGGGGAAAAAAGAATAAAAAGTTCTTACTTGGGGCTTGTAGCTGCCAATGTCACTTTCACCCCCTGCACCCAGAAAGAGTATCTGGCCTCCTCTCCTTTGTGCTAAAGAACTGCTTTTCTCCTTCAATAAAAACCTCTCCTCTTCCTAAAATTCTGTTTTCTCCTAAGACTGGTATTCACAGTACTGTAAAGCAGACCCTAGCTCGTATCTCTGTATTCTTGTGCTAAGTTAGTAGCCATCCACTAAGAGCTGTTTTTAACTAAGAGTACAGGCCACTCTTTCTTGTGCTCACATCCACACAGATACATCTGCAAAAGAAATATTATCTCCTGTTTTTTCACCTTTTAATGGGGTCTTACTGCAGCTCCAGTCCCTTGTCCCAGGAACCCAAATTCTGCACCTGTACTTCTGCAACAAGGGCACAAGTGAGTATCACTTTCCCCTAGGCTGTCTGCTCCTTCCTGAGGGTTTGAGCTCTGCTGCTCTTTTTTCATGCAATACTTGTGCATCTTTCTGCTGGTTATTAGTTGTTCTTGGCCACCTGAACCCTGTAGCCACTGTGACACCAATGCATTTCTGTCCATCTTCCCCAGATTCACTGCTCCTCTCTTGCACTCTGGATACTGCATATGCAGTTCCAGCAAGGCACATCTACCCTTCTCTCTGGGCCCTTGTAGTTTTAGTTTCATTAAGGAGGCCCTGCCTTTCTTGCTCAAGCACCTCTTTCCTTTCTTCTGCACCCCTGACTTTCTTGATCCAATTAGAATTTAGGGCCTACAAGGATGCTGGGGAGGGACTCTTCATTAGGGACTATAATGACAGGACAAGGGGTAATGGGTTCAAACTTAAACAGGGGAAATTTTGGTTAGATATAAGGAGGAAGTTCTTTACTGTGAAGGTGGTGAGGTGCTGGTATAGGTTGCCCAAGGAAGTTGTGAATGGTCCTTTCCTGGCAGTGTTCAAGGCTAGGTTGGATGGAGTCTTGGGTAATATGGTTTAGTGTGAGGTGTCCCTGCCCAATGCAGGGGGGTTGGAACTTGATGATCTTAAGGTTCTTTCCAAGCCCAACTATTCTATGACTGTATTATACCCATCTGACTTTTTGGGCCTATCTACCTCTTCCTGAACTGCTGGTTCAGACAAGGATTCCTGAGCCTTCTCAAGATACAGGATTTGCATCTTCAGTATCATTACAGAGTTAGTGCTTTTCACTTCAGTACTACATGTACTGTTTCCGAGTTGCAGCATCTCTGGTTCTGGCAAACAGGAAATTTCATGTCTCTCTGTGCTCTTGATTTCCTCCTCTGAGGATACGATTTGTAATTTTATTTCCATAAAAGAATACTTGCCTTTTTCTCCTGAAATCCCTGAACTCTCCTGGAATGCTGAGTGGTTTAGTTCTTCTGAGTTCTGTTCTTTCCTTTCAATCACTGCCAAGAATTTACTTTGCAAAGTAGTTTCTGAGAAAAATCGCTGCTGACCTTGTTCCGTCCTTCTCCTTCTAGTCTTTCCCCAGCATGTGACTGCAGCCACAGTTGCTGCCTGCCAATTTTCACATATAGCAGTGTCTGAAATTGGCAGCTCTAGACCCTTGTTGATTCTGGAAATCCTCCTGCATTGTATCTGCTTGTTTTTTTCAGCTGGGAGTCTCTGGCTACTCTCACCTTGCTCCTTCTGCATGGGGGCAGGAGGAGCAAACTGCTCACACAGAACGCTGGAGAGCATGGCAGGTTGCAGACAGCAAGGTAAGGGCTGCTCAGGTTTTCTCTCAGGTACCAGGTGATGACTCTGCTTGACTACCAACATGCTCCCTGCCTCACATTCTACCCCAGCGCCCAGAGAGCTTGGCCTGGTGACCATCTCATCAGCCAACTTTATATCACTGCCAGTTACCACCTTCCCTGACCGTAACTGCGGCATCCTAAGTGCCTAGAGTCAGCAACAAAATCCACTCACCAGTGCACCTTTACCAGCAGCACCCCAGCTAGTCTGGCACCTAAGGCAGGCAGAGGCCCAACCAGGAGGGGAGTACAACCTCGCTAAGGCCTCAGAGTTCACGGCCTGACAGCAAACAACCTCAGGCCTCCTGAGGAAAGCAAGCCCACAGCCACCAACGAGCGATCGCCCATCACCCCCCGCAGCCCGGTGCGGCCCCTCACCGCGCAGAGGGGTCTGCGCCCCAAGGGCCGCGCCGCGGCCACCCGTGCCACGCAGCTCGCCGCCTCCCGCCGCAGAAGCCGCCTGAATCACCCCCGCGCCACCCCGCCGCTCCCCTCGTCCCGGCCCTCGTCCACCGATCCGTCCCTCGAAGCGTCGTCTCAGCGCCGCCTGCCCGCACGCGCCACTCGAAGGGAGAGGCGGATGCCCGCGGCAGGGGTTAATGGCGGTGCGGCCGGAGGGGGCGGGGAGCGAGAGGTGGTCGACGGCGTCGGCGTGAAGGACGCCTAGAGGGGGAGGTGTCGGCGTGGGGAGGACGGTGGACGGTTGGCCTGGGGGGCGGTCTAAGGCTTATGCGCGGTCTTGTGTGGTAACACAGTCAGGAGAACAGCAGGAGCTGTGGCCACCCCGCTGTGCGGGTCCTCTGGCAGGGTCAAGGACGCCGCCTTTATGAGGAAACCTCTTCAGAGTCGGCTGCGGATGGGGTTGGCAGACGCTGCTCCTCTGGGCCACAGAGCTAGGCTGGGTGGTGGTTTCCGAGCTGCAGCTGGGGAGCCGTCATGCTCTCTTGATGCCCGAAGCCCCGTGCCGCAGTGGCCATAGGGTGAGAGGCTACCAGGCCTAGCCACAGCCTTGAGGCCAGGGGATGGATGGCCCAAGGTGCCAGGGGCCTATGTAGAACTGCTAAAACCTGTCAAGTGCCACATGGTGGCAACCGGTCAACTCACTCGGAGCTGGAGTCGGGTAGACCCCCCTCCCCCCCGGCGACTGCCTCGCTGTCCGGTTTCTTCACCTGTTTCATCCACCTCAGGTAAGCAATCACCTCGTTTGCCCTGAGCACTAAAGGGGCCCTCTGATACTGAGGGGTGATATACTTGTTTCCATAGCTGTGGCCTATGTAAACTTCATATTTCAAATAAGGCAGTTTCTGAGGACTGCAGTTAGGAAAAAAGTAGCTCAACTAGTTAGACTGTATAGTCAGAAAACAACCAAAGTTGGTGTTTGGGCTTCAAATGTGGTGGTAGCTTCAACACAAAGATAGGGCACCAAAGTTTCAGGACCATCCCCTGAGTGATAATGTGAACACATAAAAGTAAGCTTACAAAACCAATGTTGTACAAAGATTGAATCTAAATGGTGAGTGCTATGAAAATCATAAATAATTAAACTTAATAAGGTGATGCTTTAATGCCAGCAATGCAGTCAGCAGCATCACAGGTGGTTGGCAAATAGGACTCTGTCCCTTTCTGTTCACAGGTGGTCCTTGAGGGAATGAAGTGCCTTACTCAGATTCATTGCACCCTGACTTATTGCTTGGAGGTGTTCACATTTCATGCACCCTAGTTTGAGACGCATGCACAGAAATAAAGCTTTTTTGTCACTACTTTCTAGAAGTGCAGTATTGGCAATGTGAAAGAGTAGCTGAAGAGTAAAGGCATATTCTACCAAATGACATTGGCTTATTATGTGACTTCAGCTCGTGTTACTCACTTCACCTCTGTTTCTCCACCTATAGGTAGAGCTAATACATCGCTGCCCAAATAAACACAGCAGTGGATTTTTGGCAAAAGCTGTCCATAGATAAGGAACAACAGGCAGGCTGGGAAGCCAGTAACTTCCTTTTGCTTATCATCTTAGGTTGAGCATACATTCTTAAGTACAACAAAAAAGTCACTGAGTGGCTAACGAAAGCTAAGCAAAGCAGAAAATACAGATTTCTTTGGTAGTTTCTAACCCAGCTCAGTAATGTGCTTTAGGTCCTTCAGACAGAAAGGGCCGAATAGAAGAGGGTTAACTGCACAGCATGTATCATTGTCAGTGTTCTGCAAAGCTGTGTTTAACAGAAAACATTCAGCTCTGGCAAAATTTAACCACCTCCAGTTGAAATATAATGTTCTCCAGTGTGTAACATGGTCTTTTGTTACCAAGACAGGAAATGAATGCTAATTAAAGACATTCATAAAAGTCCTCAGAAAGGATATTTTGAAGCACCTGTGGATTATGTTAAAAACATTACAATACTGCTAAAAAGAAGTAGTATAAACATTGTCTTTTAAAGTGGATCAATTTAACTGTCTTTTAAAAATACTTGAAAGAAGAGATTTAATAAAAGAAATTCTGTGACAAGTGTTTATTAGAACTGTAGACTATTAAGGTGGAAAGAACTTTAAAAAAATCATATAAACAGCTTAAGGGAGAAAAAGTTATTTTCACATTCCAACAACATTTCAATTAGTAATACTACATGGAAGTTTTTAAATTGTTTGGAAATACAAATAAATGCTTGTTTCTCTTGAGTTTTGTAAGTCCTGTATTTCAATGCCATATCTAAACTTTATATTGCTGATTTGTTGCTTTGTTTCACTGGTTTCTTGTTCATCCTAGACATGTAACACAGTAATAGAAAGATGAGGTACGAAGTGTCTGAAATTAAAAAGGGATCCTGGTGCCTAAACCCTTTTTTTTTTTTCCAGAATAGCCAGTACACTCAGAGATAGCTGGCGTTTTCCAAGAGGGTAAAAGAATACATAGGAATACATTTATGTAAAGTCCATGAGTTTATTTCTTTCTTCTCTCAAAGGAGTATGCACAGTTAGTCCCCATCTAATGTAGTTTACATTACTACTGTTGAGAAATTGTGGCTGCAGATCTAACAGTGATACATTTGTGTAACCTTCCAAAAGTTCTTGAAGGATTGAAATTCAGAAACATATAAACCAGCTACATAGGTGAGCAAAGCATACAATTTTTTTTCTGGGGTGCATTTTAGACTTTGCTAGTACACTCACATAGGAATTAAGTGTTCTTTTTTTAGCCAGGAAACTGAAAAGAATTAACTTGCATTGGTTTTTTTTTGTGAGGCAATGTGAAAAATGTCCCCCTAGACCACTTCTTTTGCTCTGCTTACATCTTCATGCTTGGCTGAGGGATAGATTTGTTATCTAACAAGCCTTAGTGGGAAGAGTTTGGCTGTGCTGTAATAACTGAGACTGAGCTCTGAAGAATACACAGTCTGTTATATTCTTCAAGCACACCAAATTAATCCCTTAAGTAATAAAACTGAAATGAAACAGGGAGAGTTTTAGTCCAGTATGTCTAAGAAATTATCTTTTTATAAACCCAAGGATTTATTTATTAACTATTGGTTTTGCAAAGGTAGCACCTAAAGATAGTACACATAATGAATTTAAAGTAACTTCTTTACCCCTTGCCTTCCATTCAAATACACAGGTGTTTTGGAAATAGGTGTATTGCTAATCTGTTGAACTAAGGAGTTTTGTCTCAAGTCATTCATATATATATCTCTAAAACTGCTTTTGCTTTCTATTCCCAGGTACTAAATGAGGGAGCCACCTTTGAAATGGCATCTGATGAGAATCACTCTATCTGCCCTTGTTAGGCTTGACGTACAATGTATACATTCAGCTCATGTCCTTGGTAGCTGAACTGTACGGGTGTTGATCCAGTTTATGTGAACTGGCTATTTTGTCTGCTTGTCTACCTTGACACAATGAGCTCTGTTAGCAAGAGCCAATATGGTGTGGGGAGCAGAGGTACCTCAGTGGAAATAAGTGATCTGTTTTGTGAAACAGCTGAGTGATTAGATGACATTTCATCATGATGGTACAGTAGCTGAATCCAGTGAGTAGCTCGATATTTCAGTCTTTATTTTGGTGTCTGTTTTTGTTATAGAGCTGTACAGGGTATATTAAAGTAACTTCATTTTCCACCAGTTTAAAATGAGATGTTGGAGGAAAAAGGACAGCTGGTGTATTTCATAATGAACCATCTGGCATTTCTTGGTAGATCCTCTGATTCCTAATTTACTACTGAATTGTGACATCATAAAAATTAAAATTATTGATTGCGTGGAATCAGTGTTTTCCCCTGGCACATTTTGTGCTCCTTTTTTTTTGATTTTTTTGTCAAAGAATAGGAGGGGTAAGGACCTCTCACACTGAGCTTGAAAGCTTGAAAGTCATCTATACCATTTGCCTTTTTTTTGGTAATCAGTCTGCTTGACAGTTATTCTGGAAGACCGGCTTGCCAGATGATCATGTATGATCTGAACATTACAGAAAGTGGCACTAATCGTTTTTAAGGTTCCACAAGGGAAATCTTGTGTTCAGTTCTTTTTCTGTTTTAATTCCTTTCATTTATGGCTCTTTTTTAAATTTCCGCTGCTAGGAGTTTAAGAAATTAACTAGCTGGAATGTAAAATTCAAAAAAATACACATGCAGTAGAGGATTAACAAATCAATTTGGAGACTACATGTTCAGTCTCAATTTGTTTTAAAATTCTCTAAATAAAGCATATCTTTGCTTTAACTAGATAGTACCATGTATCTACCACTAAATCTGTCTTTAGAATCAACTTCTTTTAGTGGCTGGATGAAAAGGATGTTGGACTTGGGAGGAAAGCATCTGCACACCAGCAAGTACATGACACCGCCATCTTGCTGCCAAAAAGGATTATGAAATGTGATTTCTAAATGAGAAGCTTAGAAAAGAAAGGGAAAGAGGAAGTGGAGGTTGAGTAAGTCAGAGCTAGAAAAGGCATAGGATTAGAAACAGTTGTGGTGGTGTAAGGTATAGACAGAATGTAATAAAATGGGGAAAACAGTGCTAAACAGAAATTAGGAAGAAAAAAAATTGTCAGATTGCTTCAGAAAATTGCCCTTAAGGAAAGGAGAAGTGAAGACAAAATGCAGTAATGGGAAACTTCTCTGTGGTTCAGACTGACTGAAGAAAACAGTGGAAGATTGTCTTCAGCAGTGTTCATCGGAAGAGTAAAGAGAGCCTTAGACTTTGAATGGTGGCAGTGATCAATTGTAAACTGGCATCCCAATCTGAATCCTTATGAATTGGTCATTGAACAGTGACTGCTCCTAGGTTTGGTTTCTTGAGCTATGGTCGTCCATTAAGGCATTACATTTCTGTCTGCTTGGTAGTGTCAAGGTGGCTGACATACGAAGTGTGGAGCCTCAGAATAAGTTGTGGCTTTTCTTTTGGGTGATTCACCCTTAAGCATCAGATCACTCCACATCCCCCAATATATTGTATAGTTTACACAGATAGTTTTGAATGTAAGAAGTGTACTTTGCTCCATATCTAGGAAATGGCTGCTGCTTACAGAGTTGCATCCAGCATAAATGCTTCAGTTAATATAAACTTCACTTGCATATCTTTATACTTTGATTAGCTGAGTGGCTGGGTCATAACCTCAGTGTTATCTCAGCTATTTGTATTCTGTGTATGAGAAAATAGGTTCATTTAAAACCTACATACCCTCTGCCTGTATGCTCTGCTTCTTAACCAGCATTTGAGGATGGATAATGTCTCTTTTTGTTTCTTCACCTAGATAAATATTTATCTAACCAGCAAGAGGATTGTTGATATGTTTGTAATGGCCCAGATGCCATACTTTATTAACTGCAAGTGTCCACTATTCTGCTTGGCTGTCATCTGGTGGGTCAGACTGAGCATGTAAGTAATTATGGAAAGTGTTATTTCTGGAGTCATTGTCCCACAAACAGCAACTTTGTGACTGCAGAGAGCTGATCAGAATGTCCTGTACCTGTCAGGTGTAGGCAAATATGTAATTACTGAAGAAATTGGATGTTTCACTGTTAAAGGAATTATTTGCTGGACTGCCCTTCAGCCTTGCCGCTTTCTAGAGCAATTCATTTGAGTAAATACAGAAAAATTCCTTTAATGATGTAATAGTTACAACAGCCCTGAACCCCTATTATGAGTCATAATTGCAGTGTAGGTTTTCTGCATAATATTACTACTACTATTACTTCTATATTGGTAGAATCCTAAAGTGAGTAATCATACTCCTGTGGCCCAGGCCATTCAACTGAGGACAGTTGAATGAGTCATATCAAGTGCTAGTTTCATGAAGGCTTTCTGAGCAGAGACTGTACATGGATAGTTTAAAGACTTTTATTCATTATGATAATTATTATCATTATGATAATTATTATTTGACACAGTCTCCCACAGCATCCTCACAGATAAATTGAGGAAGTGTGGACTGGATGATCAGGTAGTGAGGTGGACTGCGAACTGGCTGAAGGAGAGAAGCCAGAGAGTTGTAGTCTATGGGGCTGAGTCTAGTTGGAGGCCTGTAACTAGTGGAGTGCCTCAAGGGTCAGTACTGGGACCGGTATTATTTAATATATTCATCAACGATTTAGATGAGGGAATTGAGTGTACTATCAGCAAGTTTGCTGATGACACTCAGCTGGGAGGAGTGGCTGACACGCCAGAAGGGTGTGCTGCCATCCAGCGTGACCTGGACAGGTTGGAGAGTTGAGCAGGGAGTAACTTGATGAAGTATAACAAGGGAAAGTGTAGAGTCCTGCATCTGGGCGGGAACAACCCCAGGTTCCAGTATAGGTTGGGAAACGACCTGTTAGAGAGCAGTGTAGGGGAGAGGGACCTGGGGGTCCTAGTGGACGACAGGATGACCATGAGCCAACACTGTGCCCTTGTGGCTAAGAAGGCCCATGGCATCCTGGGGTGTATTAGAAGGGGGGTGTTTAGTAGGTCGAGAGAGGTCCTCCTTCCCCTCTACTCTGCCCTGGTGAGACCCCATCTGGAATATTGTGTCCAGTTCTGGGCCCCTCAGTTCAAGAAGGACAGGGACCTGCTGGAGAGAGTCCAGCGAAGGGCAACAAAGATGATTAGGGGAGTGGAGCATCTCCCTTACGAGGAAAGACTGAGGGAGCTGGGTCTCTATAGTTTGGAGAAGAGGAGACTGAGGGGTGACCTTATTAGTGTATATAAATATATAAAGGGGGAGTGTCACGAGGATGGAGCCAGGCTCTACTCAGTGGCAAACAATGATAGGACAAGGGGTAATGGGTACAAACTGGAACACAAGAGGTTCCACTTAAACTTGAGAAGAAACTTCTTCTCAGTGTGGGTGACGGAACACTGGAACAGGCTGCCCAGGGAGGTTGTGGAGGCTCCTTCCCTGGAGACATTCAAAACCCGCCTGGACACATTCCTGTGTAACACTATGTAGGTGTTCCTGCTCCGGCAGGGGGATTGGACTAGATGGTCTTTCGAGGTCCCTTCCAATCTCTAGCATACTGTGATACTGTGTGATAATTAAAACAGTAGTTTCACTGCGGATTTGGCATGTTGCTTTACCTACGGATTGGAGTTCTTTGCATTAGTCACATTGTGGTGATCAGATGAGAAGAGTGGTTAGACATTTGCATGGCGTGGGGTGCAGGAATCAGAAAGTGTAGGTCTTCTCTGATGTTATTGTATCTATGCAGAAGTACCTTCCTTGCCTCTCTTTCAAAGGCTTACTCACCTGTAATAAGGCTGGCAGTAAGTAATACTTGTCAATTAATAGCATTGTTGTCACTGTTCAACAGACAAGTCAGCACAGCAAGGCAGTCTAGGTTCTTGGCTACAGTGATGGTGTTGCACTCACAGTGTGCCTGCTTATGTCAGTCATTCCTTCCTGGCCTCTGAGTAAGTATCAAATATTGGGTTATTTTGTCTAAGTTTGAAAGTGATGGGATAGTAGTCACAGAGCTGTTAAGTTCCTGCATTTTTCATGAAGGTGAACATCCACGTAGATGAGAAGTCTTCCATGGAAAGAAAGGCTAACCCTTTATTAAACATCAGAGAAGCCACAAGAAAGAGAAATGTCAGAAATGTCAGATACCAGGTCTTGTCCTACTGCTTACAGAGCTGATTATAAGCTCTTGAACAGGGTTTCAGGCAGGACTTGATGTCAGGGGACATGTTGCTTCTGAGAAGACTTGTTGAAAGGGACAGAGCTTCCATGGGAATTACATTTGCTGGCAGAGGTTCCTATTCTGTTTTGAACCTTGAAAAGAGTCAGGTAATAATTTGTATTCATTTTGCATGCTCAACAGTCTGAAAAGAGACAAGCAAAATCAGTCGCTTCCTGTGGGCTAAGAATGATGCCTTCAGGGATCGGGGCTATGCAAATGCTGAACTGAAACCTCTACCTGTGGTGCAGGATACACTTGGTACCTTGTCTTTTCCCCACCATCCCATAACATTTACATTTCATCTTCAAGTAGTGGTTTGTCACATGAGTTTACACTGGGCCTTCCTGGGGGGTGTTATTTTGTTGTACCTGGCCACTGAGGACGTTAAAAGATGTAACCAATGACAAGTAAGTATTTCTAATCAGGAATCGGCTTGGATTTTTTTAACTAACATCTTTCCTTTGGTGTAGTTAGACTTCTGTGAATACAGTATATTCCCTTACTTTACAGTCTGCAGTTACTAAAACAGAAGGATGAGTTAACAAATTGCTGCCTCATTAAAAAAGTCAGGCACTGCATACAGCATTTATTTTTGATGCTGCTTTTTCAGAGACCTGTTTTCTGATGCCCTCATCCTCACTTCTCTTTGCCTAAGTAATTGTTTTCTGTGAAGTGAGATGGAAAGGAGGTTATTGTAAATAGTTCAGTGTCTCTGCCAAGTCCTTATGTTCACTTTGGAATTTGTTGGTGTAATAGGATATACCATACTGTTAAGAGGCTGCTCATGGGGTGACATAGAGCTCTGTGATGGGTATTGCTTCACTTCAGAGAAATGGCAATGAATAGCCTGATCTCTTAGTATAAAACCAATGCCCTTTTGCCCCCAGCAGTTCTGAGCAATGAATGCTAAGCAGAGACTGTAATTCCGCTTGGATTCAACTAGACATTATTATTAGGACAAAAGCCAACACAAGTGTAGCTAAAATGTAAAAATGAGGTTAGGACCCTCCAGCACCAGCTTCTGGCAGGCACAGCCCTCTGCTGCTAGCCTGGGGGCTCCTGTGGACTGCTAGCCTGGGGCTTCGATGCCTTAGCTGATGGTTTAGCTGTCCCTTCATTTTGAATGATTACCTGTGTTCCTGACATTTGACCACATTTTCTCTCAGTAAAGTGATGTAAACATTTAAAGATGGCCTGAAAACTGAAATCAATGGCCAGCCAGCAGTTCCCCTGACACCTATGTGCAAGTAGATGCTAAGGTCATACCTCAGTGTGAATGAAAACTTGTATTCATACAACAAATCCTTCCATGTCAGAATTATTACATTTGAACCCTTGCCTGGGTTTTGTGTCTGTTGATCTGACTTCGACCAGCACATTCTGGCCATATGAACTGGAGTTTGTGCTCTGCCACCATAGCCAGACTTCATGAATGTAGAAACCTTTGTGTTTTGGGAGAAGAAGTAGGAGAACCAGGAGACTTTGAAGAGAGAAATACTGGCATGCTCTGTGAAGAGACTGACATTTCTTTTTCCGCCCCTGCTTGCTGCTCTGCCATTCATGAAGGCTTGAAGCTATATAATATGAATTAGTACAGCCTATGTGAAATAAAAGCAAAGTAAAACAGCATGCCTCGTTAGTCAGGTTGAGATTCAGAGATACTGTACTGGAAAAGAATTACATGCACTGGAGTAGCATTTACTAGAGTGCACAATCTGTACATTTTTATTATCGCCTCTCATACAACCCCTCATTGATGTCGTGCTTTTGGGGAGACTTGCCATTTAAACTGCAGGCTTTGGGTGAGGGACAGTTATTCTGGGTGTTTGCCTTGTAGAGTGAGGCACCAGCTTGTGGAGCCTGCAAGTTGCTGCTGTGCCCTGTACATGTGAGGTAACAGCAGTAACATTTTCAGGGGCAATTGAACAAAGAATTTTATCATATATGGCCTTTAAATATTGACTAATTGATTTAGCACTTGAAAAATATTTGGGGCTTGTGCATTTATCTAGTAAAACTGCAAATAGCTACTGCTAGGAGTCTCCAGCTGGATTCAAAGAACACTGTTGGTCACAGTGACCTTCCCTCCTGTTCATTTTATGTTATTAAAAGTAGTTGGAAAAATGAATTAATCAGGAATGTCATTCAGATTATTCAAACTATAGCAATCTTTATGTTAAAATGTACCTTCTGTGAAATGAAACCATTTTTAGGAGGAAATTAAACTGTGTTGAATTAAAGTGCCAGAGGTTGTTATAGTGAAGTATTTATATACATTTATACACTCAGTTTTCCCTGGTTTTTATAAAATTCTCATGATAAAAATTGTTTTCCAGAATCATAAAATGCTTTAGAAGAAATACAAGTAGTAGATTGGTTTGTTCAGGAATGAATGGCTGCTGTACTTGCAAATAACCATCATGGGGCAAATGACAGCGGTTCAGTGAATTTGTAAAGCTGTAGACAGATGGTGGTGAAAACCTAGTAATATTTTTATGCATTAATAAGTGTGAACAGGAAGCATTTATCTGAGAAAAAACATAATGGATGGCCCTTTCTTCATTGTAATTTATGATGCTATTCTCAGTGAACAAAAACTTAGTTCTCGCTGAAAGTCTGAACATGGAAGTGGATTTACCTGTGCTTGTCCACCAAGATTACCAAAAGGAGCTTCTTTAACAAACTAGAAGAATTTGCTCTCCTGAGTGCATCTCATCTCTAAATTTCTGGTATATTTTTTCACAGTGAACTACTTTATGGCACACACAGCTGGTTAACTGATACCGAATAGTGTCTACAGCTCTCTCAGGGGTTCCTAGGTGTATTCTCCATATCTTTTACTCAATGTGAAGTTTATACTTTAAGATAATATCATTCAGTTCAACTCACTCTCGCCTACATCTTAATATGGGATCCCTAGCTCTTGGAGGTTTTGTTTTGCTTTTAAAGGAGATCCAAGAATTAAGGCTTTGCTAAAAAAGCACACCGCCAAACCTCAGGAGTAGCACTGATTGATAGAGTAGTGCCTTCTGCAGGCAAAAAGTTTGGACATTTTTCAGTAATACCTCTGTGCCTGGCAAAATCTTGGAGCAGATTCTCCTGGAAGGCATGCTAAGGCACATGAAAAACAACAAAGTGGTTGGTGACAGCCAGCATAGCTTCACTAAGGGGAAATCTTGCCTGACCAATTTGCTGGCCTTCTGTGGTGGGGCTGTGGAACTGAGGGACAGGGCTAGAGCAACTGATGTCACCTACCTGGACTTGTGCAAAGTATTCGACACTGTCCCACACAACATCCTTATCTATAAATTGGAGAGACATCAATTTGATAGATGGACCACTTTGTGGATAAAGAACTGGCTGGATGACCACACGCAAAGAGTTGTGGTCAATGGCTCAATGTCCGGCTGGAGACCAGTAACGAGTGGTGTCCCTCAGGGATCGGTGTTGGGACTGGTCTTTTCAGCATCTTTGTGGCTGACATGGACAGTGGGATTGAGTGCGCCCTCAGCAAGTTTGCTGATGACACCAAGCTGTGTGGTTCGGTTGATACCCTGGAGGGAAAGAATGCCATCCAGAGGGACCTCAACATATTTGTGAGGTGGGCTGATGCCAACCTTACAAAGTTTTAACCATGCTAAGTGCAAGGTCCTACACCTATGTTGGAGCAGTCCCAAGCACAGCTACAGGTTGGGCAGAGAAGGGATTCAGAGCAGCCCTGTGGAGAAGGACTTGGGGGTGTTGGTTGATGAGAAAATGAACATGAGCCAAGAGCGCACACTCGCAGCCCAGAAAGCCAACCATATCCTGGGCTGCATCCAAAGGAGCGTGACCAGCAGGTCGAAGGAGGTGATCCTGCCCCTCTACTCTGCTCTCATGAGACCTCACCTGGAGTATTGTGTACAGTTCTGCTGTCCTCAACATAAAAAGGACATGGAACTGTTGGAACAAGTCCAGAGGAGGTCCACGAGTATGTTCAGGGGGCTGGAGCATCTCCTGTATGAAGATAGGCTGAGAAAGTTGGGGCTGTTCAGCCTGGAGAAGAGTAGGCTGCATGGAGACCTCATAGCAGCCTCCCAGTATCTGAAGGGGGCCTATAAGGATGCTGGGGAGGGACTCATCATTAGGGACTGTAGTGATAGGACAAGGGGTAGCAGGTTAAAACTTAAACAGGGGAAGTTTAGATTGGATATAAGTAGGAAGTTCTTTACTGTAAGGGTGGTTGGAATGGGTTGCCCAGGGAAGTTGTGAATATACCATCCCTGCTGGTGTTCGAGGCCAGGTTGGATGGAGTCTTGGGTGACATGGTTTAGTGTGAGGTGTCCCTGCCCATGGCAGGGGGGTTGGAACTAGATGATCTTAAGGTCCTTTCCAACCCTTACTATTCTGTTATTCTTTCTGGCCCTGCCTGTGCCACACAATGCAGTGGGGTGAGGAAGGACCAGTTGAGGTATTTCCTGCAGCAGCAGTATGTCTGTTCCAGCATGTTGCCCATACCACTAACCAGAAATTCTGGAATGCCTTCTGAGGGTGAAAGCTTCCTGATTTCCATCAAAGGTTCAGAGAAATTTTTCTGAGCAGAAAAAATTTTGGGAGGAAAAAGAAAGCTTGCCAGAATTTTCCAGCTGGTTCTTGCTCTTAGCATGGGGAAGATACTTGGTGTTTTTCATAGCTAATAAAGTTATTGATGTCCTGCTTTATAATGAAGCTTAGTTTTGACTGTGGAAATGTGACTAATTCTGCCACAGATTTAACGCTGGCAAAATAACAGTCAGTGCTATGTTCTCTAGCTTACATCTCTCACCTAGAAGCACCTTCTTCTGATTTAACCCTTGACTTTTCTGTGTCACTTTTGAATCTGAAATCAGTCTCCTCAGAAGGGTTGAACACCCAAAACCATTGCTCAGTCCGAGAGGCCCTGCCTCAGGTTCATGGCTGTATCTTGGCATCGCTGGCCTTTACCAGTCCCTTGAGAACGTCTGCCCATGAAGTTATCTTGCAGAGAATAAAAGCTAACTATCAAAATGACTTCTTGGATAGAACCTGAAAATGCTGACTTTCTTCAGGCCGTTCCAAGATTTTTGCCAAGTCCTCCAAGCTGCATTTCCTCAAGTAACAATCTGATTAATTTGCAGTGATTAATCACTTCCTCTTTGCTGGAAAGATTGGTGAAGAACCAGAGAGGTGGAAATTTTCAGGGCACCTTCATGTTTAGGAAGTTGAGTGGTGACAGATGCTGATGCTGGAGAGATTTGTCCAAAGTGTGTGTGTTCCCAGCAGATGGTGCTGCGCTGGTGCCCATGAGAGGGGGATACACCTAGAACTGCTCCTCGTCCTCTTACCAGCTCTTGTCCAGCACCTTCTGATGTGCAACTTGGGATGCAACATTTATTGAGGGAAAGGGTTCCTGAAGACACTGCAGACTGCCATTATGCAATGTGAAAGTGGTCTGTTTACCCATATGCATCAGTGCTGCACAATCTGAATCTCTCCTTGCCATGTTTCGTTATGGGGTGTTAATCTTAATTCATTTGCACTGTTGGTTTTGTATTGTTTTGCCTCAACGTTTGCATAATTTGCATAAATATGCAGCATACTTCTAGGGCTAGAGATAATGTTCACCCTCATTCTGTTAGTCCTCTTAGATGGCCAGGGCAATGCTCCATCTCCATTCTTAATTAAGGAATTATTGAGCCTTTTGGATCTACTTTTATGGAGTGATTTGTAAATATGAAAAGCACTTAGCAGTTAGGTAAGAAAACCTGCAAATGTTATGTTTCTAAAATCACATTTTTTGCTATTGTATTTGCAAGCTCTGTACTCTGGAATTGACACTAAAAAAAGTGAGTTTCTCAAACAGAAAGACATTGGTAGCAGTCAGAAATGGACATGGAGAATCAGGTGCCAGTGGCCCATGGAGTGACTAATAAGGGATCAAAGTTCCGGAGCAATGGGGAGGGGACACCATAAGTGACCTCATGGCCAATAAGGCCATCCTTAACAATAATAACTTCCTATAGAATTTGTCTAATCATCTGAGCAGACAAACTTTTTAGCGCAGCCTTTGTATCATTGGTATCTTTTGTGCCTCATCTAAACACATTTCATAGTGCTTAAATTCTGTATTTTAAGTATGTAGGAGGAATACAAGCTGTATGCAAAATGCTATGAATTACCCTGTGCTTTGAAATACCACCTACTTTTTAAAGACCGTATTACAAAGGTCATAGCAACAACATATTCGAACCCTTAGCATTATTTATTAGGAAATTTTTAACACTGCAGTCAAAAGACCTGATTATCAGTGTTGTGTGTAATAAGTAGAAAGCATATAAGAAATTTTCACAAGCAACAAAACAAAGCAGCTTAATCTTGTTTCCCTTGCAACGCCACGGTCTTTTCATCAGATTGACTGTGCAGGTATAGCAGGGCTTGCAGTATTTTCTTCCTTGCCTTTATGATTATCACTAAGCAACTGGCCCCTCACTGTTTCTCAGAACTGGTTTAGAGAGATTTGCATAATTTTGAACTTTGTCTTTTTTAGAACGGTATCACAAATTAATGGACTAAAAGGAAGGTCCCTTGAATAAATGACATTTCTCTGTTGAAGAATTGTGGATTACATTATCTTCTCCAGCCCTATATGGAGAGAATACAAAAAACATCTTCGCACCCCCCATAGCATCCTGCTGCTGGTGAAATCTTACAGTTTTGGAAAGGGTGAATTTTGGAGGTGCCTACACAAAATATATTGAGCGTATGAGCTTGCATAAAATGTCCTAATAAAGCAGTTGAGTAAATCATACACTGTCAGTGCAGTTCAGATAGTTCACTACATTGCAGTACAAGACAGAAGATATTTCTATACAGAGATCCGATTTCTATAGTCTGTTTCCTCTCTGAAGATGAAATCTACTGCAAAAAGTCTTTCTCTACTGCTTCTTGTAGGTAATGTCCTGGGAGAGGGGAGATCTCTGTCATCACAAAGGTTGAACTGGGCTACTCCATAACTGGAGCATTGTCCCACTCCCAACATGTGTTGCAGATTCTGGAATATCCCACATCAGCTACAGGAGAAATGATTTTTAGAGATATGACTAGATTTTCATTCTAAACACTGGACATAAAAAGGAGTGTAACAAGAAGTATATGTCTGTACAGTAGCTCTATCCCATGCTCACTGAATCTGCTTAGAAAGAGTGGTGTTTTTTCCAGAGTTTTCAAGCTCTTATAAACTGCATTACAGATTGTATAGGTAGGATATCATCTGAGTAAAGCCTTTTGTTATCCTCAATTTAGTATCAACAAAGAAAGACAAAAGAAAAGGATGCCCTGGAGATTTTCCAGTGCACTCTTCATCCCTTTTTATTCCACCATGAAATGAAGAGATATCCCTAAAGGTACCACACATTTCTGATACAGGAAGCATTGAGATACTTCATAGTAAAGCAGCAAGATGCAAAAAATTATGTGCAACCCTGTCATTAGGAAATGACATGCACACAGTGTTTATAAAGTGCCTGTTGCTGACATGAGTTACCTGGTTAGTTCCTGGGTGAAGCTGACTGCCTTCAGTGTCAAGTATCTTCGGGGAACAAAGGAAAATCAAATGACTTCTGAATGTCATGGACTTACCAGTTGATATTTCCATTATATTCACCAGTGTAGTGAAAGTCTGTATTTTTAAGTCAGGTTTTAATTCCATTAATGATCAAGATTTTTGGCTCATCCTTATAGCGAACTTTCATAGTAAGTAGTAGGAAATTATCTGAGGAACTCCATTGCTTGATACAGATTATTATGGCAAGTTTATTGATGTTTCAGAATTCAACCCCTATGATTAAAGTTACAGAGAGCCTGATGACACAGTTATGCCTCTCTTCTAAGTTACTTCTTCTAAATTATCTGTCTTTCATTAATGGCTAGTATTACAACTTTCTGGTATTGGATGTTTCATTTGAAGAAACCTCATTTTTCCATGTGGGTAAGAGCCATTCTGCTCTCTCCATTGAGACTGTATGGAAGGGGGCAGACTGTCTTATGAAGACGATATGAAAAATCCCATTTCTGGACTACAGACATAATAGGAAATGCCATTCCCACACTCCGCAGAAACACCAGGGAAAGTGTGCTCCTGCCCTAGACAACCAAACTTTTAATTGTAAGGCTAACGATTTATAAATGTGGTTTTTTTCCCCTTGGCACTTGCTCAGAATAGCCAGGTCTCTCCCTTTTCCCTCTTGCCATTCCCTGTGCATGGCATATGCAGTGGAGTAAGGTAGCTGCCTCATGCCGGGAGTTGTTGAACTTCCCTTGAACTTCCCCTTGCAGCAGCGCAGCAAGCTACCATTTATTTTTAATTGCTCCCCACTGTGTAGGCCAATTAAGGATGCAGCCAGCAGGGCAAGGATCACTGGCAAAGCCTTTGAAGGGAGGAGACCCAGCATTTGCTTCCCTGAAAGGCTGCCATTCATACATTTGTGCGAGAATGCAAACAATTGGGCTCACTCAGTGGGATCAAGTGCTATCTAGTTCAGTCTGAACCACTTTCTAGTGCAGATGGCAGTGAGAGTGGCATCGCCACTGAATATTATCCCCGGGGTTAGAAACTTTCCAAATGAGATTTACATTCGTGACCCTCCCCATTTCAGCAGGAAACACCTGCTAAAGCAGCTTTAGGAAATGCCTCTCGTTAGCAGCTTCTGTTTGAGCTCAGGTTTTCATAGCCATTGGAGTTCAGCAGGCTTAAGAACTTGATCTTTTCATAATATGAAAGGGAAAATGTTAGAGGATGGTAGGTACAGGCTCAATTTTTGGCTCATTTTTCTGCTACCTTAATTATTCCTTTAAAACCCTTGTTTGACATGTTTATTTCCCTGTCTTTTGAACCTTCTGGAAAAGAGGGTGCCTGGGTTTTCTAAATAGCTTGGTCATTTCCAGGAAATCCTGGATGGAGTGTTTGCTGGGTAGGTGGGAAGTAGCAATCAAGTATTTTAGGTGCTTTGGGAAAGGAGTGAGTGCAGATTAGGTCAGGAATGTTGTGAGCAGTTTGTGCTTTCCTGCTTCTGTTGGAGAGAGCTGGTGTTTATGTCCACTTGCACTCAGAAATGGGAAATATCAGGGTACATACAATCAAAAAGTACTGAGGAAAGTAGGAAACCAAAATGGAGGAAAATCAGTTTTATCCTGGGAAAAGTTTTGCACTGAGTCACTCCAGGATGGCTTGCTGTTCCTAGAATGGGCTTGTACGAACCTTGGCCTTTGCTCACATTATTGGCATCATGTCTGCTGAGTGTTAGGGACACATAAGCACTGGGCTCAGGAGAGGTTTGGTGTCTCCTGATGTCTGAACATGCATCCTGCAGGTAAATTTTAGTCAAAATGAGTCCAGATTCTGGCTTTGTTTTTCTTCCATGAACTTCAGGAGGAGCCTGCTGGTGTTTCCATGAGCTAGTCCCCCAGTAGAGCCTCCAGTTACACACTAGTGGGGATGGTGAAAGCACCTGATGCAGCCAGTCTTTCTGGTTAATGACACTGTCCTTCCCTACTGTTTACCTGCACATCTCCATGATGCAAATTCCACAGTTTTCAACCTTTTTGTTTTAAATATATAATTTATAAATCTCTCCAGGTTTTTCAGGGGAGAGGACAACCCTAGATGAGAAATCTTAGCATTTTGTGAATCACTTAAAAATGCTGGCCACAGCTCATACCTGTACACAGGGTCTTTTCCAGACAAAGATAGTCTCAAAAATACTCATTACACCTCTTACCTGGGCATTTGTTCAGTCATCTGTCTGGGGAAGCCCTGTGTGTCTGAAAGGACTGATGTCAGGTCTTAAATGCTATTCTTTATGCAGCAGCAATGTAATATCGTGCAGCTCAATCAAGACTGCAATTCCATCACGTGTAGGCAGGTTTAATTTCATATGTATGCCATGTAGCCTGATTTCACACATACAGAAGAAGGATGCTCTCTAGCTCTAAATCAGATTTCCCCAGCAGAAGCTCCTCCAAACAACTGTGATGCAGAAGGCCAGTGTGGCTTGGGTTATACCCAGGGGTTCCCCACCTCCCCAGGCCCCTGCAGTGCATCACTCCTCTCTGGGCGCAGTGACTGCAGCCCAGCAGGAAAGAGGAGGATTGTCCTGAGACATGCTGAGCCCTAGGAGTGCCTGCTCCCTGCACTGCTGAGCTCTCACTGGTGCAGCTCTGCAAAGAAACAGTGATGCTGCAGATGGCAGGAGGACTGGCATGCCTCTAGGGCTAGGGAAAGAATGGAGCTTCTGGGGTTACTTTTGTTCTGATCCTGGTTTATCTCTTCCTGTGTGACTGCTTTTTAACATTTCCCTGCATGTAGACTTCTGGGGATGCTGCCGCTTTCTGTGCCATATGAAGTCATTGTGAGGATCAGTTACTGATGGCTGTTAATGCAACCTAGCTATTAAAGTTACTAAGGGTTTTGTGGGTGTTTTTTGTTACATTAAATGTATTCCAGCAGTAATGTCAAATTTTAATTAAATTTCATCATTTATGACACCAAGAAAAGCACTGTTATTTTACAAGATGTTCACATCTCTGTCGAGTGTAATTTTGTCCTCATTTTTAATAAGCTAATCATTCCATACAGAATATGTATAAAATTAATTGCTGCATTTGTGTTTTGGTTTTGGGTTTTGGTTTGCTTTTGGTTTTGTTTTTTCCTTTAGATACCTGGATCATTGCTATTATAGAGAGGGAGATTCTCAAACAGTCTTTTTGGGAAAGAAATAAAGTTCTTAAAACCATGTAAATAATAACTGAAAAGAGATTTATTTATGCTTTCCTGGTAATGGAATAACATGGTGTCTGTGTATATTTTAATCTGGCTTTCAGTGATTGCAGAGCACAGTGATGTAACAGTCTTTAGATTTCAGAGCCTGGATTCAGCAGTAGATGCAAAATTGTTTTCAATATGGTAGAGAATTGCAGCAAGGGAAGAGACAAAGCTGTTCAGTGTTAGACAAGGGTTTATCTCTCTGATTGCCAGTAGTGTATGTTTTGTAAGTGAGGATATGTATTTATATGGCTGTACAGAAATATATGTGTGTGTGTGTTTGGAATGCAGCTTTCCAAAAGCAAGCCGGATATGCGTTCCTGTGTGTAGTTAATAATTTTCCTCTGATGCTTATATCACAAAAGCTCAACAGTTGTGTTACAGCCTCCCCCCCATATTATGATTGCTTGTCTTGTTTTCCCTGTGTTTGATAAGTTCCTGGTGCATCAATAAATTGAAAGCAAGTTTATATACAAAAAAAGGAGCCTCTCATATCAGAGGAAAACAAAAACATTAGATAAAAGGAAACTGCTTATATTCATGAGCACCTATCAGCATTTAATAAGACAGCATCCAATTCAGACCAAAAGCCATATCCTGTCTTGTATCAACTGTGTTATCTGGGGCTGGGGATTTCACTTGTTAGATTTGCTTCCCATGTTTTTGCAGTCAGAAAGTCTTTGAAATAAAACTTTTGTTCTGGTTTCTTACTGAGATGAGAATCATTTCAGTCATCAGAGAGTGTCTGTATCTGTAGTTACTGCAGTAGTTTGAGTATATTTAGTAAGAGGAATAAAGCTTATGCCTGCGGTCTAGAAAGTGCTCTGCTGCTTCTCCATAGAGTGAATATGTCTTAGGGATGCTGCAGTGCAAAAACAGAGAGTCAGCCTACCATGACTATCCATGCTGCTAGAACAGCATGCAGAAAACACACCAGGCGTTGGAGGCGTTAGGTATTGCATCCACAGCGACTGAGACACTGCTGCCTGGGGAGCAAGATGGTCACAGGAGTACAAGGGAGTCTGAAGGGAGAGAGGATGATCAAGCTGCAGGAAAGTAGCAATCCAACTTTGGAAACAAGTGATGGGAAGAAAAGATGGCTTTATCTGGAATTGTGAGGTGAGACTCAAGGACCTGGATTCAGTATTTTCTTTGGCTTAGGCCCCCTTTGTCATAGTGGGTAAAACATCTTCAGCATTTCAGTTGCCCACAGGCACCTGAGAGGTAGCAGTGTATCTGCATGCAATACCAAATGGATGAGGAGTCATCTGTAGTTGCAAACACAAGACAAGGTGCCCCTCAAGACCATCTCTCCTTAAGATGATCATAATACAGAAAGATTTCTGGTCAACAAGCTCCAAATGCCTTACTGTAGTTCCTTATTTAGAGGTATTTCCCTGGAAATTTCCCTGGCATGGTTCTGTTCCATTCAAGCCTCTACCACCTTTCTCAAAAGCTGTCTGCTGTTTTTAAAAGAGAGGTTTGCCCTATCTGGGCACAAATATTTGTCTTTCAGTTCTCATCTGTTTTCAGTATATGGACAACACCCACTATTCAAGAAATGTCTGTTTTCTGTTGCTGGGGGGATTACTTTTCTTTCCCCTGTTGACATCAATCACAGGAGCAAACACCTTCCTGACCCCATGCTTGGGTTGTGAAGCTGCAAAACCAGCACTGCAAAGGAGCTAGCACTAACCTAAAGTTACAAATGTGCTCTCAAAAATCAGCATGCCCAACTGTTAGCAAAAACGACTTTTTTTACCAAGATGACGGTGCATTTTATTCTCCTCGTGCAGCCTGCTGTCTATCTTATTAGCCCAAATTTGCATTTGATGGAACTGAATGCCACGGATTTTGTCACCAATTATCATGCTTTTTAAGGGAGGATGTTTGTGATTTGGGCTGAAATATGCTAATTACTGAAAACCACTGACACATGAAGAACTCAGTTTTTCAGCCTACTCCCCATACCACCGAGAGCGGTGAATGTGAAATACCACCTGTCAGGCACTGACAGCAGACAGACTATATATTCTGTGGTGTCCTATGTAGTAAGAGAGATGTGGAAGATAAACATGCTGGAGCGTGCGATGCTATTGCTTGCCTCTGTGTCATCACAGAGCAGCCTGGCATCGCAGCATGGCAGGAATTCCTCAGCTGAGCATGAAAGGCAGCATCACATGCCTTTCAGCACGAGCTTGGCAATGCTTCCCATACCCAAAGGGAGAGAGCTTGCACAGGGATTTCTTTGTTTCTTTAAAAACCCATACTTGCAAACCAGCAACTTACACTCAAGGACAACACCAAGGATTATTCTGAAAGTACTTTAAAAAGATTGCAGAAGGGGACTGCTGATTGTTCAGAGCAATGCAAAGCTGTTGCTACCCATTCATTTCATTCAACCTAAACGCCCAGTCACAGTTTAATTCCTAGATGTACTGTATGCCCTTTCGTATATAATCAGCCTAGTTTGTCTTCAGCTGCATGCAAGTGAACCAAGATTCATTAAGTTAAGCAAGATAAGCAAAAACATTTGCTCACAGATGTGTAAGCCAGCCGATAAGATAAATGAAGAGAATTTTGTTTTCTTTTCTTAGCTACTGTAAGGAGTCCTGCGGACAGAAGAATGACAAAACAAATTCTCTCCCTGCATGTTTTTAATTAGTTAAACAGGAAAAGACTAATAGATTTCATCCTGGAATCCTAATTTGCAATGTTGGACGTTGTTTTGACTTCAACTGGCACTTCTAACACATACTTTTCACTAGAGGTTTTCAGAAAGACCGTGTGTAATATTAGATGAGAGGTACTTAATTAATGTAGGAAAGTGCCAACAAACTATCAGCCAGCACTGACTTGTCTTGGATTTGAAATAAAAGGTATTTGATCTGTGCTGCCTGCCTAGCAATTACCATTAAATGTGTGTGGATTTAAGCCAATTCTTAGTGAAAAAGGGGCCAACTCACAACAAATGTCACACATGTTGTCTTGGGCTGCACTGATAGTGTGGTGAATGAATCAGACAAAATTAAACGTTAAATCTGGCTGACCCCAGGGCATCTGGGGGGAGGCAGAGATCAGCTATGACTGCCTTCATCCTTGTGCTCTGTCTGAGGGCACAAGGCTATAGTTAAATTTCTGTCACACCTCTCTCACAGATAGCTAAGAGTTGCAAAATAGCTGCAATAGAACATCACCTTATCAAAAGAGAGCGTACACAGACGAAAGTGATGAAAATTGAAACCCTTTTAATCCCAGGGACCTTTCTGAATAGTAGCAGGACTTGCTGCTAAGAGAACTGTACAACAGCTTTTGAGATACATTCTTCCTCCTGACTGCATGTAGGTGAAAGCAGGCAGGGACTGGGAGAAAAGTACGCTTTCCAGGCTCTGGCATTTTCTTGGTAGGGGAGCAGAGTTCAGGACAAGTTGCAAGTGTCTCAGCCCTGTATCTCAGTGTTGCATCCTCACAAGGTCAGAGAAAAAATGAGCGCAAACAATTCTTGCTGCTTTTCTCTTGTCTCCCCAGGAGAAATACAGGAAGGTGGAGGAACAAGGGAGGACATGTCCCGTTCTGCCCTCTGGCACCGTGAGGGTAGTGACCCCCTCTAACTTGGGCTGTGGGAGAAAGCGGCACAGTTTGCTTGACAGCCAGTGGAGAAGGAAACTTTGCAGTTGTCCTGGGTTCAGCAGTAGCAGTCATGTTTCTTCTTCTTGGTAGCTGGTGCAGTGCTGTGTTTTGACTTTCGGCCTGGGAACAGAACTGATAGAGATGTTTTGGTTTGGCCAAGGACTTTGTGAGGCTCATGCTCTGCCAGGGAGGAGGGGAAGCCGGGAGGAAGCAGAGACAGGACACCTGACCCAAACTGACCAAAGAGGTATTCCATACCACAGCACGTCATGCCCAGGACGTAACTGGGAGTTACCCGGAAGGGCTGGGAGACTGCAGGGTTGGAGGAGGTATCGGTCGGAGCTTGGTCGGGCTTGGGGGGCGAGTTATCGGTCAGCTGGTGCTGAGGTGTTGTATTCTCTTCCCTTGTTATTTCCTTTATCATTATTATCATTGGTGGTAGCAGTAGTGATTTGTGTTATACCTTAGTTACTAAACTGTTCTTATCTCAACCCGTGGGAGTTGCATTCTTTTCGATTCTCCTCTCCGTCCCTCCAGGAGTAGGGGGAGGGAAAGAAGGGGGTGTGTGGTGTGAGTGA